>NC_056734.1:491449076-491549076 GCF_019279795.1 Protopterus annectens
GCTCATCCAAGACAGACTAAAAGCTATGGTGTTCAGAATTATCTCTAAATATATCAGAATTGTGAAAAAATAATCCACACTGTGTATGTCCTGTGCTGTCAGCTCTCCTACTGAATGACTCCAATCTGGCACATATTGAGGGGTTACACGTGATAATTCCTTATTTTTGATTGAACACACTTAGTCAGATAATTAAAAATATAACATTTAGCCTTTGGAGCACCATTACAGAGTTAAATCATTCTAGTCACTTTCCACAAGAATCAGACTGGCATCTATGCTAATACTAAATTCAAAGCAGGCATATAGGCCCATACATGCTGAGGCACTTAATTGTAACCTTCCTAAACCCCAAAGACCTCCTAGATGAAGTACACATAACAAATACCCTCAGCACCCCTAAATGCACTCTTTCAAAACAACACCCACATCAACACATAGAGCCACATCTCATGGAGCCTCAACTTCTAAGCCCATAAGGCAAGCCGCCACACAATCAAAAATTCTGATAATTGGAAACTCCATCATGAGACACACTTATGTTCCTCTCACCAGACTGAGTAAACAGAAAGTCACAGTCAGTTGCATATCAGGGGCTCGGATCTGTCACATTATGCATGCACTCAGGTAATTGGGCCACAAGTACCTATATGACTAAGTCATAGTCCATATGGGAGTAAATGATCCGAGACATATCTCCATAGACTTCATGAAGAGAGACATCATGGAGGCCTTGGAATATGTGTCCCAGGCTGATATGACCCTAGCATTGAGCAGCATTTTACCTTTTTCAAGGATGATGCCACAATATGAACAAAAGATGACTGACTTTAATAATTGGCTTAGTTTCTGGTGTCATTCTAAGGGGGTGCAATATCTGTCAGCATGAAAGGAGATGGTCAATAGACCACACTGCTTTGCCAGGGATGGTATGCACCTCTCATCTCTAGGCTTTTGAATATTAGCTAAAATATTGTCTTTCCACATAGTGCATTTTTTAGGCAATGCCAAACTGAAAGCACTTCCGAAATAGCAAATCAAAACCAAGAAAATCTAAAGGTATTCCTGCTCAATGCTATGAATCTAAACAAAAAAATCCGCTCCCTAGAAGCTGTCTTCACCCTAGAGAATGTTGACATTTGTGCAGTCACAAAAACATGGTTTAAAGCCACAGAGAGCACGCCAACAGTACAAGGTTATAATGCTTTCCATACATTTAGACCAGCTACTACTCAAACAGGAACTAAAGGTGGAAGTGTCTCTATTTACATCAAAAATAAATATACCACAAGGCTGGTCAAACAGGACAATGCAGTTGAGCTGCTCCATGTTCAAATCACCATAGGCAAAATCCAATACCACTTCCTTGCAAGCTATAGGTCCCCCTCTATGACCCAGGAAACATATACCATGTAGTTAAATTTATTGGAAACACTCACCATCCAACCCAATACCATGTTCATGGGTGACTTTAATTACTACACTATTAACTAGGAATCCTACATGACACCAAACTTACAAGCACAGAGATTCCTGGATGTTGTAAACACAAACTTCCTAGACTAGATTGTCAGTACACCAACCAGAGGTGCAACCATACTGGATCTGGTCCTAGCTAATATGTGAGAGTGCTGCACACCTGCTACTGCAATGCATTGTCTGGTAAGGTCAGACCACAAAATGGTCTTCTTTGAAGTAAAAATAAAACCTGGACTCCCAGCTAAACCTGGAATATTCAGGAGCTACTCTAAGGCTAACTTCCTGCTATTAAGTGATAACCTGGCAAAATTTCAAGCTCAAATAAACCCTGAGAACACTGCTGCTTATGCAGAACTATTCACAGAAACCCTGTATAGGCATGTTAATAGCTGCATAGATGCAGATGTACCCACTAGGAAGAAGTACAGAACTATCTCAAAAAACAAGTCACCGTGGTGGAATCACAAAATCAACAGGCTATATAACAGAAGGAAGAAAATCATGGCAAAAATTAGGAGGTGCAGCACCCAACAGGATAAAAGCGCTAAACTAAACAAACAACTCAGAGGACAAATAAAGTCTACCAAAGCCAAATTTGATGGCATCTCCCTCACAAACAAACAAACATGACCTGCAAGTAACAGACACTACCACATCATTCTACACAAATACACAGTAAACTGTCATACACTGATGCCAGTAAAAAGTCCCTGCCTAAGCCTCCAACACCTAGTAATGAACTCAGTATAAAGCAAACACTAAAACACCTATTAGCAACAGAAGAGTAAAGGGTCACCAGGTAATTAACCTCTCCAAAAAAGACACCCTTCAAACAAAAGTTTACTAGTGATTAGTGACTCCATTTTCATAAACACTGACTCAACTATCCACAAAGTTGGATACAGAGAGGATGATGGTAAGCTGCCTTTCAGGAGCCAAGATCTCTGATATATCAAGGGCCCTAAAGACCCTTAAGCCAAACAAATATGATTATGACATGGTAGTAGTCCAAGTGGGTGTGAAAGACCTAACATGTAGCCCCCGAGGGATATAAAGAGAGACATGACAAAGCTCTCTGTGCATGTTATAAATGCAGGAATCCTTCCTTTTCCTCAAATGATGCTATAATACAGGGGAAAAGATGATTAGTTTCAACTATTGGCTGCACAGTTGGTGTAATTCTAGGGAACCCAGAATGTGTCAGCATGGGAGAAAATGCGAGACGGTCACTCTTGCTTTGCCAGAGCTAGCTTGCACCTCTCATTCCACAGCTTCAGTATTTTGGCTAAAGCCTTTGCTGCTTCCACAGAGTATTGTCAAGACAGACCCTGCTAATGGACCTCCACCCTAACAAAAGAAACTCAAGCAAAGACCTCACCAAGGTGGCTCCACTCAATGCCAGGGGTTTAAATAACACATTGTCTGCTGTTGCTGCCCTGTTGCATTTAGAAAGCATACACGAGTGTGTTATTACAGAAACTTGGTTTGAAAATACAGAAATTATTCTCACCATTCCAGGGTTTAGTGCCTAACATGCTTTTAAGCCCAATGCTAACCACAGTGGAGCATCCATATTTGTTAGGGACCACATCACCTCTATGCAGATCCCTAGTGACTCAGAAACTAAAATGATTGAGACCAAATCACTCTAAGCAGGACCAACTATTAGATCATGGCACGTTACAATTCCCCCTCTGTGGTCCCAGAAAAACGTTAGGTTTCGAAATATGCTGCATGAACTCCAAATCAGGAGGAATTCCATTATCCTAGGTGAGTTTTAACTATCGAGAGATAAACTAGGATACCTATACCTCAAGTCTAAGTTATAGGTTCGTAGGTAAATAGGTTCAGGCTCTTCTAGTGTGTTGCATGCTCAAAAGTGTCTTGATATTATAAACAAAAACTCACTGGACCAAATTGTCAAAGGATCCAATAGATGCCATAATATTCTTGAACTGATCCTTAGCAACATGACATTGATATCAGCTATCCCCTTTATTTCCTTCTCTATTTAAATCATCTCACAAACCGGTAATATTTTCCTTCAAAATCTCAAACATTTAGATGCAAACATCACAAAGTTCAGAGACTTTAAGCATATGAAGCATACAAAACCTCTACAATTCTATGATGAAGTCTCAAAATTCAAGTTTAACTGTATAACCCAAGATATGAATACAGTAAGTGGTTATGCAAACAAAATCTATGTGCAGCTAGATAAATGCATTGACCTGGCAGTCCTTACCCAAGCCATATACATGAGAAATTTAAAAGTAAACCAGTCTGGTGATCCGCATATATAAATAAGAAAATTCAATGAAAGAAAACATTTATTAAACTGTATAACAAAACAGAAAAAAAAACTCAAATCAAAGTTCACATTAAAAGGCTATGGAAGGAACAAAAAATACTATCACAAATATGAAGGCATTCCATGCACTAAGAGTAGCCCTACAACCTAAAGACAATTACAGATTTTCCTTTAGTTTCATTAAGAAACTAAGGAATACCACCTAGCATTGCTCAGAACTTATCTAAAGTGGCATTATCTACTTGAATATAGTAAAGATAGCCAGTGTACAAATTCACCCCAAAGCAGCTATACACAGCCCATGTATCCTCACAGAATGTCAACTCTCCCATCATAACCAAAGATCACTCAATAAAGTTACCCTCCAAAATGAAAAAAAAAAACATCATCCATGGGGCCTGATAATATTCTCGGTTGCCTGATATAGTGCATAAAGTATGCCCTAGTGGACCCTCTCCTACAACTATTCAACCTGAACTTAGCCCCTTGTTTTGATCCTGAAGTATGGCACAGAGCTGTTGTGATGACACTTCACAAAGGTGGTCCCACCACTGATCCATGAAACAATAGACTCATTAACCTGACTAATTTCATCTGGAAAGCCATGGAACATATCATAACTGAACAAATTAGTAATGATATAAAAAATATTATAATGCTTGATCCCAAGCAGTTCAGTTTTGTTAAGAGTAGATCTTGATTAATTAATCTGGTCAAATTCTTTGAGACATTAACACAAACCATGGACAGTAGACATGCTGTCCATACAGTATATCATGAACTGGCTAAAGCTTTTGACACCATATCACATGATAACATAATAAGCTGAATGAGGTCCAAACTGATCCCTTCTTAGGTGAATAGCAAATTGGCTTTGGGACAGAACCAATGCAGTGAGGGTGACAGGTGCATCCTCAGTAAACATTTACTGGGAACCCTACTATTTGACATCTACTTCACAGATCTCCAAATTATAAATGAGGATCTCTGACTAACCATGTCTGTTTATGACTGCAAACTTGGCATCCCAGATGCCTTGTATTTTCTATGATTCAATGAAGGCTGTACAGATCAAAGTAAAAATAATTGATACTGACAGACAAAAGACTGGTCACACGGCTTCTGTCCTCAGCAAATTACTCAAGAAAATGTTCTTGTAAAAGACATAACGTTTTCTTAAAATAAAAATGAGAGTTTCAAAGTCCTCTATCTTTTTCATGCTGCCTGAAAACACAACCAGATCCAACACTAGGTGACCTAGGCAGTTGCCTAGTGCCCATGTTGGTAGGGGGGCCCTATGTTGGCTTGAGGGGGTCAATAAAAAATAAAATTGTCTATACATAAAACAAGCCCAAAGACTTCCATAGACACAGAAGAGCTTTAGGCCCTTGCAGGAAACTTTCTGTCAAGAACAGCAAGACACAAAACCTCAGCATTAGGATAACATCCTAACATAAACTCTGAGATATTTGATTTAACAGCCAAAGCCAGATTTAGATATGGTATTCAGCAAATGTGAAGGACTGAAGACACTGAACAGTGAGTGCAGCAGCAGGTGTGTGTGTGTGTGTGTGTGTGTGTGTGTGTGTGTGTGTGTGTGTGTGTGTGTGTGTGTGTGTGTGTGTGTGTGTGTGTGCATGAAGTGCCTCACTTAGGTCGGCTGTCTAGTTAAATAACTTTGCTCAGAGTCAAACCCTGAGCCTTGATAATTGGTAAGTAAGTTTCTTAAATCTTCACACCAACTGCCAGGTCTCCATTAATTAATTAACTATGATTTTTGTAGATCCCTGAGGATTTATTTATTTATGTTTATTGTAAATCCCTGAGGATTATAATCTATCAATATCAGTCATAGAGTATCATAGCTGCGTTGCTCAGTGACAGTGGTACATCAGGTACCATACTTGCCTGTGGTACAGTTGTCTGTGGATTCTCTTTCCACACCAGGTATATTGATTGCTGACACTACTGTGTGCATAGGGTGGAGTGCTGCACTCCTGAGTGTGTCCTTCTTTGGATGAGATGCCTGGTAACTATGAATGTGCTGTTTTGCATATCACCAGTACACCATTTTTTAAGTAACATAAGCAATTTTATTTTTTTACAGCAGCAGGCATTTATTTTTTAGATGAAGCACTAAAATGTAAAGCTGTTTGCCAGCTGCAACCTTTTCATTAGTTACAGATCTCTTTAAATCAGAATTATTCACATAAATTTTACTTCTGCAGAGATTGTGCATATTGACTGCTATTGTTGGATTATAATGATAGCAGTATGAGTGGCCTTCCATAGTTGAAATGTCTTGAAATGGGTAGACCTGTCATTATTCCTTCATATACAAAAAAGTAAATCACACTGCTACAGCACGGACCAAATCCACTTTATTGGTGTACGAGTCTACAACTAACACGAAAAACTCCACAGCATGTACTGCACACACAGATTGAGCGTTTTCTTCCCTTCAACCAGGGACTTCATCAGAATCTGATGTCCACAATTACCCATTCCCCTTAAATACCCAACAATTAAAGACAACACTTCATAAATTAATACATCTTACCCCTCCCCCAATGAATGTACCCATCACTCCTGACAAGTAATATACACGTAAATAACTTTTGTCTAAAATCTATTAAAATCAATCTATAAAAATACTTTTGATAAATACAAAACAGTAAAACAACATATAAAAAAATAATAAATTACATATGTTATTATTTATTATATTTTTTATATGTTGTTTTACTGTTTTGTATTTATCAAAAGTATTTTTATAGTCTGATTTTAATAGATTTTAGACAAAAGTTATTTATGTCTATATTACTTGTCAAGAGTAATGGGTACATTCATTGGGGGAGGGGTACGATGTATTAATTTATGAAGTGTTGTCTTTAATTGTTGGGTATTTAAGGGGAATGGGTAATTGTGAACACCAGATTCTGATGAAGTCCCTGGTTGAAGGGAAGAAAGCGCTCAATCTGTGTGTGCGGTACATGCTGTGGAGTTTTTCATAGTTGTTGTGGACTTGTACAACAATAAAGTGAATTTGGTCCGTGCTTTAGCAGTGTGATTTACTTTTTTGTTTTTGTCATTGCTGACACTGCTTTGGGTTCTGTGTCTTTGTTTTTTTTATTATTGCTTCATATGTTTTGTTTCACTGTTTACTGGAAAAAATTTTCAAAACTACAAATTTAAAACACACTATCAAGTGGTGCTGTATTAAACAAAGAATATAATTTAATACAATCAGGAAGATGAATCAAAGAACACAGAACTGAATGCATGGTCCTAAAAATGTGTGCAGGGGGCCCACAGTTTTAAAACAGCCAAGGGTATACTTAATCCACAACTGGCCAGTTGCATTTTCTATGAATGTGGGTTTCAATGCAGTTCCAATGAATGTGAGTTTCGAAGGCAGAAACATTTTCTATTGCTTATACTGCATCTGTTTACACTGTGACACTTTATTGTTTTGTTTAGCAAATGGCTATCAGTGTTTGTGCTATAAAATCTGAAATTAAAGTTTTAAATTACATCCAAATATCTGTAATCATTGCAAAAGTGAAAAAGAAAAGAGTATGCATACAGGTTTGAGCAGTGTTTTATGCTGACTGGGGAGAGAGAGACAAGAGAGAGAGAGGCAAGCAATGGGACACTTGAATGACCGCTGGGTGGGGATGTTGGGGGCGGCATGCTGAGGGGGATCCTGATCTATTATCCTGCCTAGGGCCCCATTTGCCCATGAGCCAGTTGTGTCTGAAAGCACACCTTGGTGAGCATTCATGGTAAGAAAGAGACTTCAGAAATTAAGCATGACGGTGACATCCTCTGCTGATACTACTGTCAAGGCAAGGGGAGGCAATGGAATCATTTTTTCCATGCCCCTGTGGACTACTAACCTTCTAGAATACTAGGGGTGGACATAAAGACAACTTGCCTTTTCCTAAGGTATGTGATATTATCTTGAATTGTAATGCTTTTTACTTACATCTATTCCTTAGGCAGGTGTAGATATCTGTATTTTTACATTCTTGCTGTCATTTCATGTACAACAGGTAGGATTCCTTTTGGCTGTATTAGCTGCCTAAATTCCTTCATCAATCCTTCTTGACAGTTCCCTGACTGTTCTTGCCCAGGGAGAGAAATACTTATCCTGAGTTTTGGCAAATACATTGTTGAGGGCTTCCCTGCTGTGAAGCAAAGCTAAACAGTCCCTGTTTGACAGTTTCACTTGCATTTTTAAGTAAATCCTCTTTAGTGAAATTAATTTATACTGCTGTATAAGCTTTTTTAATGCATGCGTAATATTACACATGGCAGGGCAATGTGTACTTAGGCATCTGTGCTGCACTACTAGCATTAGTCTAGGCAATTCTGTTTGCTTTGTTATTGAACACTAAATCAAGTTGAGAGTGCTTGACAATGGAAAGGTTAGACTGAGAGTTTGTAACCACTTGTTACAGATGGAAGCCACTTATCTAACTGGTAACCATGGCTTCCCATGTCACCCTAATTTATGAAGATTAACCAAAAATAATTGTTTCAACTTGGTGCCCAGCAATGTAAATACAACAAAAGACTGACAGAAGATAGTGCAGGAATACACTCTAAGACAATATACATCCTCATTTTCTTTCGAAGAAGTTTTTTAGCAATAATGTTATTGGTCTATATAAATTGTTAAATTGATAGGACACATCCAGATCAAACTGGAATTACTCTTTGTCACTATTAGAATGACACCTACCTTGACCTATCAGCCCAGGTCTATTTCTACCAATATTGCTGTAGTACCCTAGAATGTAAAAAGGGTGAGGACAGTCTTGATTAAATGGGTCCCTATTAAATTGCCCAATGTTTCAAAGTTCAAATGTTATATGGTCAACACCATATAATCGAACTTTGAAAAGTTTGAAGGTGAAAGGCAATGGCTCCATACGTGCAGAATGAGAAAATTTCCCTTTTCTGCACTGAAGTGCAGTCTCGGAGTTGATATATTTAAGTAGGGGAGGGATGCAGGGGGGCTTGCCTCCTTGCTCATAGTGTTAAGGTAAGTTTTTTTTTTTTGCTTTTTTATTATATATTCAAGGTTTCAAGTTTTGCTCATATGTTGTCGAACATATGAGGTTCGAAATTTTGAAGCTTCGAATATATAATATAGACCCGATTAAATTATGCCTCAGTCAACCCAGCTATATTAGGATTAAGCAAAAGTAGCAAAACATCCTAAAGGACAAACTTATTATTTAAACAAGTCAGAGGTAAACTGGAAATGCCAAGTTTGTGATCTCTTTGTAGCAGTGAATTAATTACCATGACAAGGTTCATTAAATTAATGGATACCCTAGTTTTGTGCAAAGTCATCTGCATGTGAAATGAGTAACCAGAGGAAAGCCATTGAGAAAAAATGTGTTCCTGCCTTTTAATTTCCACAAATGTTTTGGGTTTCTGATACCGTGAAAGGAATGGACTATGTTCCTGAGTCAGGGTATGATTTAAATTCATGAAATTAGTATCACTTCAGTCTTTAATGTTTGGCAAGAGTGTTTTCTCAGCAACCTCATTACACCCAGTATTGCCCCCTTCTCTAGTTCATATGTCATTACATGTATCTGTAACATATTTAAGTACGCTTGAAAATTCTTATTTTGTTAGCCATGTTGCTGCTATTATTAATGGAATTATCTGGGTGTCTTTATCCCATATTGCCATTGTTCCTGCTTACATGTATCCTGGTACTTTGTGTATTCGTTTCTCTCAATGTGCAGGACACAGTAATTACTACTGTATCTGTTTTTCTTGCATCTGCTTTCTTAACTGTCACATAGTGTTTCTTTTCCTTTAATTTATCCAAATGTTTTGGGTTTCTAATAACATGACAGTATTTGACTCCATCCCTGAGTAAGGCTCCTTTTCGAGTACAAGAAATTAGTATTGTTTCAGCCTTTGATATTAGATTGGAGCACTACTCTCAGCACCCACACTATACCAACAATTATCTCCTTCTACAGTTCATATGAAATTACATAGGATCATAGGAGTTACAAATCAAGTGGGCAATAAAGCCATTCCCACATTGCCAGTATCCATAGGATTGTCTTTCTTCATAGGTTCACAGGTCCATAGGTGTATAATAGACTACTGACCATAGGGCCTTTTTAAGCCTAGCCATGCATCCCAAATCACTGACAATTCTCATACCCTTAATATGTGTAAAGCAGGGCTTTGGAGAACAAACATTTGCATGCAGGAACCTAGGAGATGAACCATTTGCAGGCTGCCTTTGACCATTGGATACATACGTGCCAAACCAGGAATTAATTTCTTGTTCCCCATCTAATTGTCAAGTTACACCTGAATTGGGTTGGGGAGGAACTCTGCTTCAAGTGGATGGGGAGCCTGTCTCTGGGATGCATGCCTGTCTCTCTAGCAGGTTCTATTTATATCACAGGGAAGGTTTAAGTCTTTAGAATGGGTAATTCTGCTGCTGTTTGTTTTGTCAATAAGCAGGAGGTCCATCAGGGAGGGTTTGAAAATGTCTTGTATGCCAGGCATAGATCTCCCCTCAACAACCTGTAGGAGACAGAATCAGTCTGCACAGGACATGCTACTCATGCCCTGTATGTTTTAGTGAAGAACATTTGTGGACATTCCAGCTGTTGGATGTGTCTGGTTAGGAACATACCATAAGTGGCATTGTACTCAATCATAGGTCTGATGAATGTAAAATACAGTGCAACAATGACCTCTTTAGATCTAGATCCCATACCTTTGTTTATAAGCTGCAAAGAAGGCCATGCCAATCATACCAGGGGTGAATTTATGAATACTAATCCTGTTGTCCAACTCCTTTTTAAAAGGAGGCAGTGTGTCACACTGTTTAACTTGGAGATGAAGTTTGTTCCATAGATGGGGATGCACTGCATGACAAATCTATCCATCTATATTGTCTTATTTATTTGTTGGAGTAGATTTAGGTTTCTGCCCCTAGTGATGGAAGGACTGTGATTTTTGGAGGTATAATAATTCTTGGATTACTAAATCTCTTACTACCTTAGAAGCAATGCACAGATCTTTCCTAAATAGTCTACATGATACTGAATATAGAAATATTGCCTCCACTCGCTCTACATAGCTCAGGTCTTTTTAAGACCATGATCATTTTAGTTAAGAACCTCTGGCTTTTTTCATTTGATTGGTATGCTTAATCAGGTGCATCCCAAAGTGTGAATCGTATTCAATCTAATCAATGAAGATTATGAGGAGGTGAGGTCTTCTTTTGATCTATAGGAAATACCTTTTGATATGAGCTATGCAAGGTAAAAGTATTTTCTAAACACTCCTTCAGTGTGATGGACAAACATGAGGGAACTATCCAGTCAAGTACCAGGTCTTTCATTGCTTTCTTTTTTTGAAATAGTGTGTTTTCTACACTATACTGCAAGTTGCTGAAGTTAAGAGTTATTTACCAAATGCAATAGTGTACTACCAGCCATTGACAAGTGTAAACTCCTGTTAAAGTGCCTGTATCTCTGAGGAGGACTTGACAATGACTCACAGATTACAGTTATCCATGGATTTTTGTTAACCAGAGATCCTTTGTGGATATATGGAGATTTTTGAAATAGATAACAAATAGCAGATATACAAGCACAGATCCCCAAGGGACTCCACTAATTACCCTTGTACTCTTAGAGAAAGCACCATCAACTCTTACCATGTGAGTTCTGTCCCTAAGCCAGTTGGCTATCCACCTAACCACATACGAGTCAGTATTAAAATCTTTCTTTTTTTATTAAATGTGCATGTGGTATGGTATTGAATGCCTTGACAATGTTAAGGTATGATATATGGACTTCTTGCCCATAGTCTATGGCCTGAGTAACCTTTTAAAAGAAGTTCACTAGATTTATTAAACAAGATCTACCCTTGACAAAGCCAAACTGCAGGGGGTCAAATCTAATAAGATTTTTGATATCATAGTTAATTAGGTCAGTTATCCATGGCTTTCCTTACAAGGCTCATTAAACTTACAGAGCAGGATTGAAAATCAACTAAAAAAAGGCAAAGAGAAAACTCTACCTGGAAAGAATCCTGTAATTGTTTAGCAAACAGTAGTTCAAGTTCCATCTTTGGTACAAGACATGGCTTTGAGTAATCCAGAAGAAAAAATCAAATGTGCTCAGAGATGATTAAAATAAATGAAACACTGAATGAGTATATGAACTCAAATAACAAAAAGCTGGAAAATGGAAGAAGCTTTAAAAAAATATTCAGATGAGCTGATAAAACTGCAAAACTCAGAGATCAAAATGAAGAAAAGGTTGGTTGAGTACCAAACCGTTCAAGAAGAGTTGTTTAAAAAATGGTGGAATTAGAGAACAGAACACATAAGGAAAATCTGAGATTTTCTGCTGTACGAAGGAAACTAGAAGGAATGGATCATATTAATTTTATGAAAGCACAAATAAAAAAAATGGACTGGTATTCCACTGCAGGAACTATTAACTGAAAGACCACAGCATGCGTATCCTCCAAATCTGGCCATGAGGAAGCAACCCAGACCTGTATTAGTAAAGATGCAAACTTACCAGCAGAAATAGTTGATCCTGACAAAACTATGGCAAAAGGGCAAAGTGTTAGAAGTTGGACACAGTAGACTGTTTGTGCAAAATGATTATTTCCTTAGAAGATAAACAAATTTATTCCAGCAATTAGGGAATGTCAAGAAGCAGGTGTGGGATTTAAGCTGCTGTATCTAGCTGTCTTTAGAATATTTTTTCTTGGAGATGCAAAGTCATTTTTTGAGGCTGAATAGGATAAGGATGAAATACAAAAGTATGCCCAACAAAAAGTGAGCCATCAATCAAAAGGGGACTCTACTTATCATTCATCTGATAATAAAACACATGGAGAGAATTTGCCAGTGAAAACTTTTCTACTGTTCCAATTGAAAATGCTTGGGAGACAGAGAAAAGCATAGGAGTTGACTAGAAGAATCAAGAGTATCTTGAAAACGAACCAGAATCTGAAGTTAGGAGATGGAGATGAACAGGAGGAAGACCAGAAACCTGGAAATTAGTAAATAAATGTGAGAATGCAAAGCATCATTTATGTTTGTGAAATATGACTGTATAAGAAAAAGTTACTTTTGTTGACTTTCTAAAATTGTGGGACCGTGAAATGCATTTGCCACACTTCATGACATTAATGTTTGGAAGAAGACTAAGGGGAGGGAAGAGGAAGGAAAAATGTAACTGTAAGTAAAACAATTTCTGCTCTTAACAGCATTTCTATGAAACTCTTCACAACATAAATTGCTTGTTTTATTGTAAGGCATTTTTAATTGTCTTTTATGTGATAAAGCCACTAAGTAAACAGATGCATTTTTTTTCTTCCTTTTCTTTATTCTTTTTTAATATTGAGAAATGTAGGCATTACAATGTAAATAAAGGGGGAGCTATACAAAAGCATGTTTAAGTTAATAGGCTGCAATTTTGGGTTGTTGAGGTAGGGGATGGGATAGAAAAGTACTATATCTGTCAAATGTCCAGATTTTCACAGACTGTCCAGATTTTTGCTTCATATTTTTAGTCTGTTTCTCATAAAATGTGTGGGTTTTTTTTTGGGGGGGCAAATCATTGAGGACTGAAGTCACTAAATAATGACTGACATTTCAGTGTCAGAATTCATATCCTTCAGAAAATACATGCTAATGCAAAACCTGTTTTATAAGAGCAATGTTTAATATATGTACTTATTTTCTGGACCTGTGCCTCCCCCCCCATTATATTAGGCTTCGTCAAGATTTTTTGTACTAAGTGGTTGAGAGGTACAAAAAGTAGACAGATCATAATATATGTAGAGGTTATATGTTTTCTCTTACCTTTGCATACATGAAATGTCTAGATTAAGACCACTGGCTTAATCTTAATAGCACATTTTAAGTGTATGCAAATAAACAATGAATATAATTAAAACTTTCCTTTAACAACAAATGCTTCAGCTTGTCTTTAGAAGCCTGCAGATGAAGTCCACATTTATTGTCTTACATATCCATAGAGACAAACTGATAGTAGGGTAATAAAAGGCCAGAACAAAGGTTTCTTCAAGGCTAAAAGTTAATGCTTTCTTAATGTATGCAAGTTATTGTTTACATCTGGGAGGGAGAATAAAGAAACAAAAAGAACAGACACCAATTAGTGCAAGTAGAGGCACAGGCAATAATTTGTGTCTTAGTATGAATACCCACAATTTTAGGTTAATTAAGGCGTGTGTTAGCAGCAGTATGTTTGGAACAGTTGTGCATATTAAGAGGGTTAAACTTCATCATTTGAAGATGTACATAGTTGTGTGTGCTTGCATTAGGTTAACAGGTAATGGGGGTGTTCTGGGGTGTGTTTGGTTTTTGTTTGAGGGTTTTCATTAAAAAAATGTATTATAAAATGTGACACAGGATTCAGTGTTGATGATAAGACTGCATAAAAGATTAATCTGCCAAACATTAGTGAGTGCATATGTCACAAAAGCTGGAAATGCACATTTTAAAAAGCTGTCATATATAATAGCTGAGAATAATGACTTATTATCATAATGGTGACACTTTCCTTATTATCTTGGAATGTGAATTGTCTCACAGGTATTGACAAAAAGGAAATAATATTTAATTATATTTAGAAATTTAGAGTGCGAATAGCAAAGTTACAGGAGACACATTTGTAAAGAAATGAGCATGTGAATTTGCTAGAGAAAGGATTCCAGATGGATATTCAGCAGAATATCAGGGATCAAATAAAAGAGGAGCACATATATGAGCTCCAATAGTGATAGAAGAGGAGAAAGGATAATAATGGTAGATTTGTGTTGGTAAGGGGCTACTGGCAAAGGATGCGGATTATGCTGGTGTGTATTTGTCTGCCACCTGAAACTGCTATTATGGAGCGTAAAAAAACTTTTGGGAGACATAATCAGCTTTCAACCGAGAATATTACTTATAGGTGGGGACTGAAATTTGAATTGCATCAGTGAGGATGGATGTATCAGAGGGCCTAGAAGGAAAAATAGAACAAAAGAGGGTAGATTTCTGAAGAAAATTAAAAAACTATTTGGTGGAAGAAATTAATTCATTAGTAAAAACTAAGAGAGGATTTACATATTATTCTCCATGGTACAATAACTGGGCTAGACTAGACAGAAATTATATTTCATGGAAAAATGTGCATTTAGTTGAGAACTTTGATACACATCCAATAACTATTTCAGATCACGTGCCAATAATTACTAAGGCAAAAAATGCAGGGTAATAAAGCGAAGATGAGACACTGGTTCTTCCTCAGCTACATGTTAAAAAGTCAGGAATTTAACAAATAGGTACTAGAAATTATCTAGGAATTATTAGGGAAGATAGAAAGTACTCCAAAAGTTATAATCAGTGAGATGAAATGAAAGTGGAGTTTACAAATAGGGTAGAAATTAAATTAAAACAAATACGGTTAAGAAGTAACAATAATTATTTACAGGGGCTGACAAAGGTTAAAGTATTACAGAATAAGGAGAATATCACAGAACAAGAAGATATACAATTGCAGAATACTTTAGAGAAAATAAGAGAGTACCTGGATAATATGTATGTTTAGAAAGATTGCTATTAAGCAACTGATTTTTGATAACTCCAGAGCATAAAAAACTTTTGGTAAAATAACTTATGCAACAGAAAGTAGAAAGGTTTGTTGCCAACCTTAGGGAGATAAGAAAAAAACAGAGATCTTGTAGAAGATTCAGAGATATCTGATACATTTTATGAAAATTTGTATAAAGCAGAGAAGTGGGAATTCAGAAAAAGCACAAATGGAATTATTTATGGAAGACTTAAATATGCCAAGGTTAGAGGTAGATGAAAATCAACAATTAACAGTTAAGACAGGAGAAGATATGACAAAAATGATGATGTATAACCAATCTGCAGGAAAATTTCCAAGAATAGATGGTGGAAGTTTGGTAGCTAGGAGGGAAGAAAATGATAAAGATCTGGAAGTTTTTGTTTAACAGCATTTTAAAAGGAGAGGAACATCCTGGGAAAAAGCTGTAGTGGCTGTAATATCTAAACACAGTAACAACCCCTCAGATCCAGCTTCACATAGGCCCATTTCAATTTTAAACCATGATTATAAATTGTTTATGTTTATAATGGCTAAAAGAATGGCAACGGTATTGCCAAAATTGATAGATTTTTTTTTTCAGTTTGGAGGGGAGTCAAACATATGATGACATTAATAGAATAAAATGATCCAGAGGAAAGCAGAATGTGAGAAAATAATGCTTTTTTTTGGTTGGTCTTGTTGCAGAGAAACTATTTGACAGAGTAAGCTAGGATTTTGTGAGTAGGGCAATGGAAGCATTTGCATTTCATAATACAATAATAAAGTTAATTAGGAGGATATATAAGGGATCTGAGACAAAAATCAAAGTTGGAGGGTTCCTCTCTGATGAGTTATGACTGAACAGAGTAAGCAGGCATGTGTGTCTTCTTTTCCTTTCTTGTTTGCATTATATTTTGAACCGTTGGCAAAGAAAATGAGGGACTCAGAAATTTAAGGATATAATTGGTATGGTAATCAACAAAGGTTGGCTTTATTTGCATATGATAATATTTTGTACCTGATAGAAACAGAAATGCACTTCTTAGTGTTGTGAGACAGGCATTCTCTGACAGTTCCAGGTTTTTTTGGGATGTAAAATTAATGAAGATAAAACAAAAGCTATAGCTGTAAACTATGTACATCACAGATTAATTTCTCAGCAATACCCATATTTATGGGGACATAATAAAATGAAGTATTTATGTGTACAAGCTAAAAAAGGACTCTGTTATGGCAGCTAAGGATATGCGGGAAGAGATTAAATAAAAGATAATGCAAACAACTGAGAAACTGGAATGTCTTGCCTTTGGATATGGATAGCAAGACACAAGCAGTAAAATGTTTTAGTCCCCCTAGTATTATAGACAGGGCAGGCATATTTTTATCAATCAGAGGAAAAGTTGTGAAAAGGATTTGATAAGGAGTTGAAGAATTTTTTTTCTGTGAGAGAAAGTGGGCAAGAGTCAAGCTGGATAATCTAAGCCTTCCAATAGAACAAGTAGGTTTAGGATTATCTGATTTGAAGGGATATTTTAGAGCTATACAGTTAAAGCTCTTATACATAACACAAGCATAAAGCTAGAATTCAAAGTGGAAAAGGATGATGATGAAAAAGGGGGGTTTAATTCAAGGAATAAGGAAAAAGTTGGATTTTGGATGGAGATTCTTAAGGAGAATAACAAAAGCCATACAGAATATTATATTCATAAAGTAGCAAAAAGTATACTGAGAACTAAGCCAACATGGGAATAAAGAAAAGAGATGTTGCCAATAGGGATGGCAACAGACAAGAGGGGGCTGGACCCTATTGGAGAAAACTGGCAAAGGAACCAAGGTATTGGGAACAAATAACTAGAGTGGTAAAGGTAATAGAGTAGGAAGAGAGCAGGAAGACATTTAGATTGCAGGTTAGAAATTGCCTTCCCTATCACGGATTGACATTACAGTATTGGCAAAGACAAAGGGATAGGGGAATCCTAAATGAAAAACCTGCCCTGGCTGAGTTTTTAGTTGAATTTAGAACAGAAGCTGCTGTTTTATTTTATTTATTTTATTTGTCTTTGTTTACTGGGAAAGCCCAATTGGGTAATACCCATTTTCAGCAGAGGCCCAGGGAGAAAAGCTCCATTTGTTTACATTGCATTATACTTTTAATTCCAGTTAAACACAGAGTAGTTACATTTCTATTTACATTTATACACATACAGTAGTTACATTTATGCATTCTAAGATTTTACAGAGGTAGAAGTTACTAAACAGAAAACATGTGCAACTTAGTAGGCTGTACAGGCAGCAGTTATGTACAAAAACTGTTTTGTCATTTTAGTTAGAGATTAAGAGCATTCTGTTTAAGGAAAGTATTTGGAGAGTATCATATGGGGAGCGCAAAGTCTTTACCTGGTGATAAACATGTGCAGGACCAGGATTTGCTAAGATGTTGTTAAAGCAGTGGTTTAAAACTGAGTTTATTTGTGTGGGGATACTATGCCAGAGTTTAGCAACATACTGAGAGTAAAGCGAGTTTCCTGCAACATTATTTAACTTATTTGTGAGTAGTAAGAATTTGTTACTAGAACAGAAGTCCCTTGCTGGACAGTAAGGCAGTAATATGTTTTTTAGTGCAGGGCATTTTTCTCAATGATGAATGAGTTTGTGTACTGTAGTTAGTTGTGAATATTTTAAGTAGTTGCGCAGTTCAAGCCAGTTTAATTGCTTTAAGCTATGACAGTGGTGGGTCCTACGAGGGAGATTGGTGGCAAACTTAACTATCTTATGGTCGCATGAGGCAAATTTCTTTCTTTGAGTATCATATGTTTGCTAGGATAGGAGTGGTGGCATCTATATTACATAATCGAACTTTTAAAAGTTTGAATGTCATATGATCGATACCATATGATCGAACTTTTAAAAGTTCAAAAATGTAATAAAAAAAAAATAAACCAAAGAAAAAAAACTACCTGAACAGTTTAAGCAGGGGGCGCAAGCCCCCACGCACCCCCCATACCTGGCGCCCTTTAAATATACCAACTCTGAGATCGCACTACACTGCAGAAAAGGGAAATATTCCCATTCTGCACTGTATGGAGTTCTCTGTTGAAACGTTCAAACTTTTAAATGTTTGATCATATGGTGTTGACCATATGATGTTCGAACATTTAAAAGTTCAACAACATGATATAACCCGGAGTGGTGTATAAGAGAGTTGGCAGTAAGAAGGTGGTGGCTAAAGTTTTTCTTGCAGTATCTGTAAGGAATCCATTGATCCTATAAAGGCCGCCTAGTTTCTGGTATGTAGATTTAATTGTGTGCAGTATATGCTGGTTGTAATTGAGATTGTCATCTATTATAATGCCTAGAAGTTTACTGTGAGATACAGTTTCAATGACAGTACTATTTTCTGACTTTATGGTGAAAGATTGCTTTTGATTTTGGCAATAGGAATTTATTTATTTATTGTTGAGGCTGCAAATACTACTGAGTCATCTGCATACTGAACTAAACTAGCATGGTGTGTGGAGGTTATCAATAAATATATTAAATAGAAGACAACTCAGGATACAGATCTGAGGGACACCTAGAGTAACTGGTTGAAAGAATGAATATTTTCTTTTGTCATTTAATAGTCTGTTGCCTTCCAGATAGGTAACTAAGTAACTATGACAAGCAAAGAAAATCAAATTCCCCCAAGACAGTGTTAGAATAGTCACCCAAAACATCACAGATGAAATAATCAAAAGCAGGTGAGTGCTTTTGTTCTTTAATAATTAAAGTAAGAACTTTTTAAGACCAACTCGAGTTAAACAGATGCAATACATTTAAAATATTACATGCACATCACGTGTTCATCAAGAACCAATCAAAATACCTTACTAATTCATAAGTCTATCTAAACCTTCTTAAAGAAATATACCTATTCAAAAATGTATAACTTCACTTTTAAAAAAGAATTTAAAGATATGAAACTTTTAAAAAATATTTAATATTACTTCATTCACTTAAACCAGGACATTTATCTGTGTCCAAAGTGATTTGCTGTCTAACTTCCTTACACTCCAGCATACTGTTTAAATCAGCCCCCTGACATATAGTGTATCTAAAACAAAGGAACTAAATTTCTTAAATGCTTTACATGATACTGCAGGTTTTGCTAAAGCATTATTTAAATTTTAGTTGTTCAGGATTTTTTTAAACTTGCCACTATAAGTGTAGGCTTTACAATTGTATTTCCTTTATGGTCCTCTTCTGTATATTCTTTCTTTTCCTTTTTAATACTTTAATCATTGCCTGATTCTCATATGCTTTTGGTTTCATTCCCATTCCAAACATATCTTGCTTTTCATGTTTTAGAATGTTCACTATGTTTGCATCCAAAGATCCCATAGAAATAAATATGCTGTCCCATGATTGCTGACCTTTACATATAGTCACTTTTGAAGAGGCCCATACCACCTTTAGAACGAGGGATATATAATCCTGCCATTCATATCAAATATGGCAAGTTGATACAATACCCAAACAAGGTTTTAATTCAGTGCTTCAAAAACAGACATGCTATGGGATGACGCTGCTTGTCAGTCTTTTAAAATGAATTTGTTTGAAACAGTCATGTACGTTTATGTATGTGTGTGTGTATCTATCTATGTATAGGTGTAGTTAAAAATATTTAAACACTGAAATATCAACAGCCTAAGTATTGACATCTAAATATCTGAATTCCTTAATATTGACAGTTAAATATATCTAAACACTAAATATCAACAAAATTGAAGTTGTAGCAGGGAAGGTTATATGCCCTTTGCCACTGTTTTGCAACCTCAGTATATTATTAGTGATGGGGTGCAACCTCCCGAACATGAAGAGGGTGCTGGGGTGCTTTTCCCCGTGCAAAATCATTGTCTTTGGATGATGTGGTTACATATTGCTGATAAATTGTGTGTTTATATATTTACATATTAAGGCTGTCGATATTTAAGTGTTCAGATATGTTTAACTATATACACACACATACACACACATATGTGTGTGTGTATATACATATATATATATATATATATATATATATATATATATATATATATACACATATATATATGTGTGTGTGTGTGTATACACACACACATATATATATATATATATATATATATATATATATATATATATATATATATATATATACACACACACATATATATGTATATAATTCTATGTGCATTAGTCAACATTTGCATTAATTGACAACCAAAACATACACCACAATATGTTGAAAACACAGCTGTTGACCCACTCGTACACATACAACAAGAAACAATCTCGATGCATACAAAACTGAAAATAAAAAAACATAAAAAAGCACCCCATTGCAAATTAAATAAACTATCTCTGAGATCCCACAAAACCAGAGAACTTGAATATTCCCAATCCCAGAGGATTGTGCAATCTCACGCACCTGTCAACTATCTGTTTAGTCAACCAAAAGCAGATAATTAAGCAGATGTCAACCAAACATACTGTCGATTGAACCATCTGGATATATTTTATATATATATATATATATATATATATATATATGTGTGTGTGTGTGTGTGTGTGTGTGTGTGTGTGTGTGCGTGTGTGTATGTGTACTGCATGTATATGCCCATATCAAAAATATAATTCCAGAATCCTAAATCTTTGATAAATAACAAAACTGACATAATTTTAAAATGCCAGTGTTTACTAAGGCATTCTTTAATATCACAGGTGTCATCTGAAGTGATAAACTGAATGGTCTCATAGCCATTTTGCACACCCCTACTTACTATCGTGTTTAGATAGATATTCTAAAAGTTGCTTTACTTGCTCCCTAACTGAAATATCTCTATGGTACCACCAGCAAATGTATCAATACTGTTAGTAGACCCCCTTTAAATAACAATTGTCAGTACCTCTACCTATGCAGCTTAGAATCTAGCATATAAAATATTGCACGATAACTATAAAACTCAATTAGAGGAGATTAGAAAGGATTAGGAAGAAAGCTTGGATAAGCAATTCATAAAAAAAAAAAAAAAAAAAAAACAATGGGGGATATGTGTATGTCTACCAATTAAACAAAGTCTACAAGATTTAGGGTCTTTGCTTGCAAATGTTTACATAGATATTTTTCTGCCCCAAGTAGACTTTAAAGAATTTTTCCTCAGGTAGATAGCAAATGTTGAATGTTTGATGGGGAAGAAAGAGATAACTGGGAATATATTTTCTAGGAGTGCAGTGAGTTGGTGGATTTTAAGGATTCCGTGTGGGATGTACTGTCAGAGATGCTGGGTGGGCAGATTGGTGTGACAAGGGAGATGATTTTTTTCTGAGCTATAATACAGAATCGGAATTGCCTAGACGTGGTAAGGCCTTGATGTCTCTAATTCTGGTGGCTGCCAAAAAAGCGGTTACTATCAAATTTTAAACCAACTATATTTGAAGTAGTGAGCATAGTAACAGAGATAAAACAAGTGTAAATGAGATCTTTAGAAAAGGGTAGGAGCAAACGACATAGGAAAAATGGGAATTCTGGGAACAAGATATACAAGGGAGGAATCACATTTAAAAGAAGGCAGAACTTAAATGAACTATGTAATGATTGACTGAAAATGGCTGGGTAGATTAGAAGTGATGTATAATGTTTGCAACTGGGAGTGTGTCAGTATGGTTTGTGACATAAAATGCTTGTAACTAGGATTGTGTCGGTGTGGTTTGTTTTCATTTATATAAATGTATGATTGCTTATGTTGTAAGTGATGATTTAATAAAGATGTTTCTTGTTTAAAGAAAGGGGCAAGAGTTGAATAGTTTATGTAATGTTGGTTAGGTTGTATGATATATAGCAATATATGCAAAGCATAATGTTTGTTAATTATAACTTGTTGATGCACGTTGATTACTTTTATATAAATGTAAATATGCCTACGCCACAAGTGATAATTCAATAAAGGTGTTTAAGAAAATATCTCTGCATCTTTCTTTCTTTCAGTGTCTAAGTTTAAGCAGTTTGCAATTGTATCTATTAGACATTTTCTACTTTAATTTAAATGCTGTTTAACATCTGAATTTGATAAACAAGTATTCAGAGTAGTGTAGATGTTTCAAAATTGTATCTGAATTGTGCACTCACTTAAAAGTGTACATGATCATTCTGAATGGGGGACTGTCATTCCTCAAAGATATAGAGACTGCTTAGTAGATTGTGTTGAGTAAAAGGGTTAAGGGGATGAAGATTCTACATGTGTAATTTCAGAGTTTTTTCCCTGTACTGGACAGAAAGTAAAATGTTGTAGTTGGCTTTGAGTGATGACTAAAGAATATTTTTACAGGTTTGGAGTACAAACACTGAATGGTGAAATTATTGAAGTATTGCACTGTGTGTTGTTTCTGAATGTGTGCTATCCTGATAGTTCATATTAAGGACAGTATTAAAGTCAAGTATTTGTGTGGTTGAATATTTTGGTTTGATAATTCTAGGCAGGTGTTTGAATGTGATGGGGTGTATGTTGATATTTGTGGAGTGGATTTACTTGTAGACGTCATGGCCAACTTGTGCTTTATACATATATATAGATAGATAGATAGATAGATAGATAGATAGATAGATAGATAGATAGATAGATAGATATAAATATGGTTAGTTTTCTGTACATTTGTGACTATGTGTCTTTAATTATTTTTGGGATATTTGCAGTTCAGTGTTTGCTGGTGTTGATATTCGCTTTTATAATCACATATATTTTATATACTTTTTTCTCCCTTTGCAGTGCTGAAACACTGAGCCTCCTCTAGATTGCCATTTTTCAGTATTTGTTGGTGTTGCTTTTTGGTTATATAGTCAAATGCATTTTATGTGGACTTGGCCCATTCATTCCTAATGGTGCTGGACCTTTTATGATTCAGATCCATTGTGGACAGTGCCATTCAGATAAGCTATCATCCTGGCAGACACTGGAGTGTCTGTGCTCTTTGCAGTGTTTCACCAATGAAAGCTTTTAAGACATAGCTTAACTGCAGCCCCATGGCCAGGGGAATGAGCTAATCATTCAGTAACTTCATATGCTGAACCTGTGTGCTACAACTAGTTATGAGAAGCTGAAGTGGTGATGTAGCTCTACCCAGTTAAGGTTTTTTGGAGGGCAGTGCATTAATGGGCCCTATAAGAGAGGTTGCAGACAAACCTGGCAATTTTTTTGTAGCATTGTTGTAACTTAGAAGTTTGGTTATTATAGAGATTTACAAGAGTAGAAAGGCATAATGTTGTGCTGGCAGTAGATGGGCAGATGCTGTAGTTTTTTCCACCAAGTTTGCAGAGGTACTGTTTTATTCTATAGAATGATCTAAGCTTTTGATGAGTCTTTTTGATTATGTCTTGTATATGCAGATCAAATTTTAGGTTTTCTTCTATACTGACACCTGGCAGCTTAGTAAGTATAAATCTGTTCATTTGAGTGCCATTGAAGGAACTGATTTTGCAGTCCAGGTGGGTGTCTGAGTGAGATTTAGGGTAAAAGAGATGCATTTTTATATATAATGTAGAATATGGTAGGAGCTGTCTAACCAATGCTTAGCCTCAATGGAAGAGAATGAGGACTTTTGGGTAATTGTTTAGAGTTTAGAAAGACTGTCAGTTGCAGAGATGAATCAAGTCATCTGTGTACTAAATAAGGGTTGCATGCATGGGGGCTTTATGGAAGCTATTTGTGAATATATGAAACAGTAAGGGTCCTAACATAGATACTTGATGTACTTGAACTTTGGCTGGATAAAACAAAGATAGACCTCTTTGCCATTTTACAGATTGGTGTCTGTTGGTTAAAGAGCTCTTAAACCACTGGAGAATTATATATTGTAATATATCTATTTATATATTTATATATACACACATATATATATATATATATATATATATATATATATATATATATATATATATATATATATATGTATATATATATATATATAGATAGATAGACATACTCTGTAGTTTTTGGAATCTGTAGTTTTTGGAGCTGTTTGTTATGTCAGACAGTGTCAAAAGCCATTGACAAATCCATAAATAATGAGGAAACCATGTTGCCATGGTTTCTATTAAGTTTGATGGCACTGTTGAAATGCAGTAGGGCAGGTTTTGCTCTGTGATCTGGTCAAAATCCATGGTGGGTAGGAGAAAGGGTATCACTGTCATGTGTTGGAACAGTTGAGTGTGAATGCATTTTTGTAAACTATTTGAGAGGGTAGGAAGGATAGCAATTGACTTGCAGTTTTATAGCTCTGCAAAGCTTTCTCCTTTATTTAAGGGCAGGATGTAAGTTTTTTTTTTTCCCCAGATGCTGGAATGTAGTTTTCTTGAATCCATCTGTTGACTAATATGGATAGTAGTTCACTATTGCAGCCGCAACAATTTTAAAATATACTGCTGGGTGGTTATCTATGGTTAAGAATGTTGATTTCATTTGAGTAGAAATGTTTTGATTGTAGAATTGGGACTAGTTATAGAGTGAAAGTATTATTCTGGATGTCAGTGTGACGATAGCTAGGAGGGTTATTACTGCTGTTGGTTTTAATGACTTTGGTAATTGTTTGAATGAACTAAGTACTGAAGTTGGTGGCAATAGCTTTTGGTGTAAACTTGAAGGAGAGAGTTGGTTACCTGGCTGTGCTAGAATATAAGAGCTCATTCATAGAGGCCTGGGTTGGTGTTTTGGTGCATAAGGTAATACTTTTTTGTCCCTAATTATGCCCCAAATACATCAATGGTAATCCAAACACATTGGTGCAATCGGCACACCATAGCTCAAGTCAAATGAGTCCAAATGGATTTTGAACTGACTGTGTGTTTCATATTTAAAATTCTTGCTGCAGGGTTCTTTTAACAAGTAACCAGGAAACTAGAATAAAAATACTTAGCGACTTGTTACATATTCCACAGGTCATCTAAGGATATAAACAGATAATTTATTTTAGCTGCAAGTCATGCATGAATTATCTGTGTGACAGTTTTTTTTTTTGTGTGTGTGCATGTGTTATGTGTTTGTGTGTTTGCTTTGCTATTACGGGATATAGCCTACAGGTTAAAGCAGTCATCTGTGAATGAGTCTGGTACTTTATTCAGTTAAATGAGCTCAAGACAAATTGATGAGACTTAAATAGTAATTATGGAGTGAGAGAGCTGTAATTCATTTATTTATTTATTTTTTTCTTGACAGTTCTTCCGCTGCCAAGGTGTGGATTAGAATATGCTTTCTGCTGTCTGCTGGGCATTGTAAAGCAAAATACATGCTTTATAACTGCTTGCATGAAGTGGTCTTCCTTAGCCAAAATAAAGAATGCCTGATGATATTTCCAGTTAAAGATGAAAATTATGATGAAGGGAATATGAAAGGAGAATAAGGAATGTACAAGGCAGCATATGATAGCAAACAGATGGAGTAAATGGGTAATTAAGTCTCAGTTCGAAACATTCTAATAGCTTTCATTGTGTTTTACTGCAATTTAAGTGAGGAATTTTGAAAGTAGTATGAATTTTATCTTTAAATAAAATGAGACATATATGACTGGGAAATTTAGAGCCAAACACTACCGCGCAGGACACAAACAATAGACAAGACTATGTTCATTCTAGTAAAACAACTACAGGATTTTGTGCCATTCACCAGAAAAAGCTTCAGTAATTGTGGTTTCCTGACACATCTATGTCTAAGATATGCGTGAACTCTTTTATTCAAGCTCCCTGAGAAAAATTCCTGTAAGAGAGAGAGCAATGACACCTTTCAGCATGCTTTAAAATTCAGGCCTTATTGGTTGTACATTTGCTGATGTACTATGATTTCCATACACCTTCCTGGTATAATGAGGAGTGGCAGTTTCATATGAACTAAGATATGGTTATAAATGCATCTGACTGATGATATTATCAAGTGGCAAATGATGAACAGTGAGAAACTGGTCAACACATTTTATGAGGAGGGGTGTGAGTTTTTATGGAGACATTCTTTACAGTCTCACATCTTTAAATACAAGGTATAGGCAACCTCTGAATACATGGCTATATGTAGCAAGGCCAGTTCCATGTTGGCTGGCATCAGCTTTTGTCAGCCACTTGAAATAAAAGTAGAGAACATAGTTTTACATGTGTGACTTATTCTTCAGCATTCGTTGATATACTGAGCACAATTTATATCTAATATTCCTTCCCAGCTATCCGCATTTAGTCACATTTGTTCCCCTTCTCCAAACTCCTCAGTGCTCTGAAGTTAATGGAGGCTGAGTGACCAGTATTATGGTTTATCATTCTCTGGACAGCCGGAGGGGCAGCCACGGTGGTGCAGTGGTTAGCATTGCTGCCTCACAGTAAGAGGTTCTCCAGTTTGATTCTTGGCTGGGGTGCCTTCTGTGCAGAGTCTGCATGTCCTCCCTGTGGTTGCATGTACTTATTTTGCTAAAGTGTTAGGTTACTTTAAATCACTTTGTTTCCACTAATTATTTAATTGGAGGGGAAAAGGTTGCTAGCAGTGATTGGTTTGACAGTGTTTAAAATGTTTAGGCTTGTGACAGAATTTTATGTCTTGTGATAGAATTTTATGTCTGATAAATCATATGAGTACTATGCCAAAAGGCTTATGTGTTTTTTACTAAATAAATTGTTTGGTTTTATGCTGTGCATGTCCTTTGCCTGCTTGGATTTCTTGCATTATATTTTTGGAGCCTGGTCTGGACTTTATCTGGTGCAGTGGTTTTGTTTTTGCCTGTAATAAAGCTTGACTATTTAATGATATATTGTCAAAGAAATATCACAATGAAGGTTTTAATTTGAAATAGCAACAAAAGAATCTGTAAACTATTGGTACTTATTTTTAACAGATGGGTGCTCCTTTATTTTGTTCTTGAAAGGTTAGAAGAGGTTTCCCCTTTTTCATGTCCAATGGTCAGTTTTTCCAGCAGGTGGATACAATAATAATGTATGCATTTTTTCATCTGTCCGCTAACTTCCTCAGTAGTGTCTCTAAGGGGGTTAACTAATGGTTTTGACTATTCATTAAAAGAAAGTGGTGGGCACTTACATTGAATGTCAAACATGAATGCAAAGGTAGACAAAAAGAAAGAGACCCAAGCCATTATATAAAATCAATTAACCTTTACAACAAGAAGTCAGTGATGATTTCTGGCATCTGATAGCTACGAAGTGTCAGATATTATTAATAGTGGTGTACAGTACTTCTCAGTAATGGATAGGTTTAGGATAATAACAGGTGGAATATACTTTGCTTTTGGGATTAATACATTTAAAACCTAGGTTCTACTTGGTAAACCAGTAGAACCATATCCATTATATAAGCAATGAGTATTTTCTACCTGGAGTCCTTCAAACTTCACTTATGCTGCAGACTTAAATGGAAGAGCCAGCAATAACCCATTCCAACCCCTCCCATCTGTCTTGTCTAGTCTCTGAGGGCACTAGCTGATCCTGGGTCATTTAGTTCATAGTCTATGTCACAGATGCAAATATGATTTTAATTCTTTCAAGTCACAACAAATGTAATGAAGACGTAATGAAAGAATAAATAATTACAATAAAATACTTCTTAAAGAATGAATAACAAAGAACTTATTAAGATGATTCCACCATGTAACCAAGTAGGTATGAAAAAACACCATAGGTTCATAGTTTATTCTAGATTAATGCCCACCAGGACCTTTATAAGTGTAGCCATACAACCCAACCCAATTGTGTCCCTATGTATCATGGGCATTTATTAGGGAGGGGGTTATGTTAGGAAGTTTTTATAGGTTACTAGAGGAGGTATTTTAGCTTGGGCATTACTATCTGCTTCTGTCTATCAGAGACATAGGGTCCAGATATGGGGTGATTTTCCTATTTCCCATCCATTGGTCAAGGTAACACTGAAATAGGGTTAGGGATGGACTCTTCTTCACGTGGATGGGAAGCTTCTTTCAAAGCATGGGGATCTTCTGAGACACACTTCTGTCTTGCCAGCATGTTTTATTTATGTCACAGGCAAAATTTGAATCCTTGGATTTAGTGGTTCTGATGCTGCTCATTTTATGGATCTACAAGGGGTCCATCTGATATTCGGTGTTGAACTCTTAGCCTAGAGGGTTTCTCTGTATTTATAAGTGTTAGTCACTTATCTGTGAATTTATTTCTGCTGAATATCTGTGCTGTTTGGCTGGCTACTATATACCTGCATCAACTGTATTACAAGCTGAGATTAATACAAACATGTACGCCCGGATTTATGTAGCCATTTATTGCATGCAGGATTAGTCTAGGAGCTATTTTTGGCAATATGGCCGACGTGCAATCCAGGAACAAGTTCCCAAGACGTGCACAAGAGCTCTTAGAATAATCCTGCATGGACCAAGCTCCTGATAAAGGCTGCATATCATTGAGAAAGCATGTCAATGGCCAAGTAGAAGGCCATTGGCATTGCAAACTGTTTAAAAAAAAACAACTTTTATTTTTTTTTCGTCAATCTCGGCTGTTTAAGCATAGGGCAGCAGTGCACAAATGGGATCGGGGGGAAAATAATAAAATAAACCTAAAATAAGCATTCTAACTAAAAGCAGTATTCTGCCATACAAGTCAATGGCAGTCAGAAGACAACCTGGCCAGTGAGTAATGGTTGCTAAGGTGGGAGGCTCAGTGTGGGATATGTAACTATGCATTAGCAGGCAATCCTATGCAAATGAGGGGAAGGATAGTGAATCCCAGTTTTCCCCAGGGTGTGAGGCAGGTCCCAAGAGTGTAAGAGTATAAATAGCTGGGTGCAAGACTAGGATATAGGTGACATCATGGAGGGGGGGTGTCAGGCATACTGTAAGTGGATTGGAGCCCTGTGGCTCGGGATTGCTTGGGTGTGTCTAAACCTGCCTAGCACTCTTTACAAAGTGTAAGCGGGTGTGCATGCTCCATGCTGGGTTATAAAGAAAAAAAAAAGTAAACCAGGAAATAGCAGCTCTGTGCACATTTGAGCACTCTGTATGTGCGGTGCACACACGAGCTTAAACAGGAAGGCAATGGGAAGGGAAAACAGCAGTAGGAAGGTAATCAAGGAGAACTAGCTTAGCTGGCAGGTGAAATGTATCAGAATCAGCCAATTACATAGGCAGCAGACCAGCCCAGCCCAGAATATTACTATAAACTAAGCAAACACCTTCCTCTCTGGTTTTTCCCACACTCTACACCACCGGTGTATACAAGTGGGAAAATTTTAACAAACAAACCTACAAAATGAGAAGGGCTGCAGCAGGCAACATAGTACAACATGTGCAAGAGGCTGAGGGTGGTGAGGATGTGAATACTGCTGAACAATCCACAGTGAGGAGACGGAGAAGAGTGTACAGACACAGGGTAACCTACCAGGGGCTACATGAGCTGGAGATAGTTGAGCACTATAGGGTGGACAGAGACCTCCTACAGCAAATTCTTGAGCTGTGCCGGCCACAACTGACATACCAAACTGGCCGAGGGGAACTCATCCCAGTGGATACCAAGGTATGTGTAGGCCTAGGTATACTAGTCACAGGTACCTCCCAAAGCACAACTGGGGATATCATGGGGATCTCACAGGCATCAGCATCCAGAGTATTCCACCAGTTCCTGGATGCCATGTCAGCACATGCCAGTGAGCATGTATATTTCCTCAACACACGTGAGGTGTTGACCAGCAATATGCATCTCTTCCACCAAATAGCAGAATACCCTGGGGTAGTGGGTGCTATAGACTGCATGCACATATGCATCAAAGCACCACCCGGTGAGCAGGGTAAGGATTACATCAATCGCAGGGGCATCCCCTCCATCAACTGCCAGGTCATATGTGATTCCCAGGGCATTATAATGAATGTGTGTGCTGGCTGCCCTGGAAGCTATGACGATTCACACATATGGCATCTGACACAGCTGTACCAGCGATTTGCCAATGTGGACATCCCCTACGGTCACCTAGTGGGGGATGCTGGGTACACACTGGAGCCGTGGCTGATGACACCCATCAGAAATGCACACACACTTGAGCAACAATGCCATAATGAGGCACACTCCCAGGCCAGACATATAATACAGCGTGCGTTTTGGATGCTCAGGTCACGGTTCTGGTGTTTGGACACAGCCAATGGAGCCTTGCATTATTCACCAACTACATGTACCCAAATTGTTATGGTATGTGCTATGCTACACAATATGATCCTACGGAAACAGCTACAGCAGGAACAGCATGGTGCAGGGCCACACAGCCCCCCACCAATGACAAGGCCTGCACAGGCACAGAGTGACTCAGAGGAGGAACAATCTGAGCCTGCCCCAGTAGGCAGAAGGAGGCATGCCCAGTATGCCCTAGCCTTGGCAAAGAGGCAACGCATAGCACATGCACTGACAGAGTAGGGACCCAGGGAATGACACCTCTCTCTGACTCGCACATACAGTAAAAGGAATGCCAAACATGACACTACCTGTGTTCAACCATGTATAGGGAGTGCACTATGTCCATCTGACATAGGCAGCCCTGCAGCACCACCCTCAATACTGGGACACCCACAAGGTAAGTGACTCAAACATGCCAGTTGGGGGGGGGTCACATACCCAACAACAGTTACAGCCAGCAGGATAGGTGTAGACAAACACAAACAAATGCTGTACTATGGCCTCTGAATGAGCCCTATGGGTAACCCCTCCCCCAGGCCTACACAGACAGACTACAGCAGGCCAGGCAGTTGGATGTAAGTTGTGAAGGCTAGGAAGTCAGAAACTAATATGTAGGTAATTAAAGCTAAGATCTGTAGTACACTGGTATGCCTCTAGCCAGCATGATAGGTAAGACTACAGACTAAAATGGAGTACGCGACATACCAGTACAGTCCTAGCAAATGTGTACAAGTGTCAGGTGTGCCCACCCATCCTACGTACACTTATAGTAACAGTCAGGTGTGCCCCCCTCACTCCTGTGTAGAAATGTAGAAACAGTCAGGTGCCCCCCCCCCCCCCCGCTATGCAGAAATGTAGCAACGGTCAATGCCAAATGACCAATGGATACTCTGCAGACGCATCATGCTACCTGTCAGTGTACAACACAAAGGTCAGCACTGCAGTACAAACTACCACATGCAATACAGATGGTCATACTCGGCATGCTCACACACTTAGAGGAATGAAGGCAAAGTCAGGCAACAACATACTGAAAGGTCATACTGGGCATGCTCACACACTTAAACACATGAAGGCCATGTCTGCAAACACCAGTGGACCAGACATATCTGGCAGTCGCAGTTCTTAGTGCAGACACATGTCAGTATGCACCACTCCTGCCTTACACACACAGTGGATAGGAATGCAGACATATATGCAAGGACAACACACTATTATAAGCCAAAGGAAGACAGACATAGATGTGTGGAAGAGGGTGACCATGACAAGGAGCCATCTGGGCCTGTCTCACCCAGCACACAGCCAAAGGGCCCCAAACACATGAGGTGCAGATGTCACTCACTGCAGATACTAGCCATCAGTATCTTGAAAAACTATGTGGTGCATGTGCCAGCTGTGCAACATGTCTGCACAAGGAAGTAGTCATCTAATAGCTGTATACACGTACCTGTGACATATGACCCTGTGTGTGCCTGCATGTGGAATGTCAACCCCTACATGAATGGGTTATGGCCCATGCACACTCCGCCCTCCCCATAGCAGTATTATGACAAGCTTGCTGAGGTCATCCAATGTGAAATACACCTTTGGGAGATCTGCAGCTCAGTAATCTCCATGGAGCGTCCCATAACTGCATACTGCTGCAGTGATAAACTAGTTAGGTAGTAGTTCTAACCTCAGACTTGGCAATTGTGTGAGTGTGTGTGTTTGTGTGCGTGTCTGTCTGTCTCTGACTGTGTAAAGAGAAATGCTTTTAGGCTACTCACACTCCATACAATTCATATACTCAACTTTGGCAAGGCTGCTGATATCACTCACCTAGAAATGCACCTCTGAGAAAGTTATAACCCAGTAATCTCTGTCGCGTGTCCTGTAACTGCGTACTGCTGTACTGTGATAAAGTAGTTAAGTAGGTGTTCTAACCCCAGACTTGGAAATTGTGTGTGTGTGAATCTGTTTGTGTGTGTCTAACTGAGTAAAGAGCAATGCTTTTTAGGCTACTCACACTCCGTACAATTCATATACGCAACTTTGGTAAGGCTGCTGATGTCACTCACCTAGAAATACACCTCTGGGAAAATTATAGCCCAGTAATCTCCGTAGTGCATCCTGTAACTGCATACTACTGCAGTGTAATAAAGTAGTTAAGTAGTTGTTTTAACCCCAGACTTGGCAACTGTGAATGTGTGTGTGTGTGTGTGTGTGTGTGTGTGTGTGTGTGTGTGTGTGTGTGTGTGTGTGTGTGTCTGAGTAGACAGCAATGCGTTTTAGGCTACTCACACTCCGTACAATTCATATGCTCAACTTTGGCAAGGCTGCTGATGTCACTCACCTAGAAATATACCTCTGGGAAGGGTGTAGCCCAGTAATTTCTGTAGTATGTCCTGTAACTGCATACTGCTGTAGTGTGATATGTAGTTAAGTTGATGTTCCAACACCCAACTTGGCAACTGTGTGTGTGTGAATCTGTGTGTCTCTGACTGAGTTGACAACAATGCTTTTTAGGGTACTCACACTCCTTAGAATTCATATACTCAACTTTGGCAAGGCTGCTGATGTCACCCACCTAGAAATACACCTCTGGGAAGGTTGTAGCTCAGTATCTCTGTAGTACATCATGGAAATAAGTACTGCTGTAGTGTGATCTAGAACTGTGATAGGGTTCCATCTACACCCATGGCAGTTCTGGATGTTTTGTGTGTGTTTCAATGTCTGTGTATGGAGCAATGCATTATAGGCTACTCACTCACAGTACATTTCAAATGCCCTACTTTGGCAATCCTACTGATGTCATGCATTGTGAAATACACCTTTGGGGAAGGACTTCTCTATTAATCCTTGTGGTGCATCCTATAACAGCTCCATGCTGTAGTGTGATATAGACCTTGATCAGGGGTTCTATACCCACACCTGTCAGTTGTGGAATTTTTGTGTGTGTCTCACTGTCTGTGTAGGGAGCAATGCATTTTAGGCTAGTCACTCGCAGTACAATTGACATGCTCTAGTTTGGTAATCAGGCTGATGTCATTCATTGTGAAATACACCTTTGGAGAAGAAGTACTCCATTAATGTCAGTGGTGTGTACTATAACTGTGTAGTGTTATAAACTAGTTAGGTAGGGGTTCTACTCCCAAACATGACAGGTGTGTGTGTGTGTGTGTGTGTGTGTGTGTGTGTGTGTGTGTGTGTGTGTGTGTGTGTGTGTGCGTGTCTGTGTGTGTGTGTCTGTGTGTGAGATACATGGATAACAGATGTAAATTAGCTGAGAGACTGCGGTGCAATACATGTGACATCAACGTCAGCAGTTAGCAACCCCACTATTACCCAGAGCACACATTCAACCCATGTGTCATATGCACACACATGCCTAGGCAACAGCCAATATGTGGGTAGTACATTGCATATTGGCCACTGATAGTAACTATAAAGTGATAGCAGTGGGCTACAGAGGACATGTAACCCTGCCCATCTGTCCAATATGCACGTACATGCAGACAGTGCACCTCCACCATGTTCCCCAATGGACACCTGTGGTGCCATCACATGTGACTCACAACAGACGTACCATGCCTGACAACATGCCTTGTATGGACAAATGACACTGACATCAGGGAATGCTGCTAGCATGCCATACATGTAGGTGCAGGTTAAACCTGCTGCCCATTACCAGTTCCTGCCACAGGTGGGCAAGACTGGCACATTTGATGATAATCTGCGTTCACAACATGGACCAGACAACACCCCAGGTACAGTTCCACATGTCACTGTACATGCATGTGGGAGGTGTGCACATCCCAGACACCATCCATGTCATGGACTAAGGAACACATACATGGCAAGTGATGCACAGCACTGGCCACACACAATAGTCACCCAGCTGACTGGATGGAGGATGCAATACCCACCTGTGTGGGAAAATGCAGAAACTACAGGCCTGAGCCACAATGCAGACCATTGTCATGTGGCCTGATGCCAAGGTATACCCATCGCTTACCCTTGTACAGCCTGTTGGCATAGTTGACCACCACACACCTGTGCAAACATGCACCCATGCATGTCAAAACTGGCACCCTGTGTGTTCATGTGTGTGTTGTATGGTGTGTATGTCCACATCCACACTCACTACAACCCCCCAGGGCATGCTGTCTGATGTCTGACACCTCCTCATACTCTTTGTTCATACGACCTCTGTATGACCCATGTGGTGCATGTGATACCTACACATTGATGTGTTGTGGCAATCCCACTACTGATGAGTTGCACTTCTGGCCCTGCCAAGTGTGTCAATGTGTGTGCATCCCTGTGTGAGTGTGCCTGAGTTGACAATGGCACCTGTTCATGCAGACAGGCACGTGTATGTCACCTACCATATTCCTGTTGCAGATGTCACTCACCATCACACATATATGTTCGGAGTGCTCCACAGCAGGTAACCCATGTGGTACATCCAATAACTGCATCGAACTGTGATAGCACTACATAATTGTTGGGGTTTGATACACTGTGCTGGTAGGTGTGTGACACAAACATGCTTCAGTTTTACTCTCCCACCCCTCCCTGGCATGTATTTGCCTCTCTCTGCCTTCCCTACTCCCTCTCTGGTGGATGTGGAGACCCACACCTGCTTTGCTTAGGCAGCAGTATGTGTATTTTAAGTGATGCTCATGATCAGCTGATGGCCTCTGCACAAATTGCAGCCCTCCCCTAGCTGACTGCATGTGGAACAGCTGTGGTAACATTCCCACAGCCAATTGCATGGAAACACATTCTAATATCTAGTAACATCATGGTGGTGTTGGCCCCTTTCAGTCACTGTGAGCAGGAACTAGATCTGTTGTTTGGCAAACAACATCTCAGATGGATTGGTGATTTACCTCTAACAACATACACTGTGGAAAGAGGGCAACAAACAGGAGGGGTATGTGCCTGACCTGACTACAGACTGTAAGTGCTGCTATACTGCATTTGGAGTAATGTTGGTTTAACAGTGTTTGCCTGGATATGCCTGTCATACATGTTGCAATACCTGCCATGTCAGTTCCATGTATATGAGGAATCTCCATCTGCAGGGTCATCTGCAGGCTGGGCAGTGTTGTGCCTTTGGTTTTATGTGTTAGCCACGGTGCATCTATCTGTGGAATGCAGAAGGTAGTGTGAGGATTGCAGTCTGTAGATGGTGAAGGCTGTGACAGTTATTGACTTCATATCCATCACAGGACATATGTTGCAACAAACTTATCACAGCAACATGTCTATACTGGCCCTGTGTATGTGCTGTCAGCCACACCTCTGTCAACATTTGTACATATGTCATGCATGAAGTGGTGCATATATGCTGTACACCATAAATAGTGTCATCATATCTGATAACAAGCCAGTGATATATCAGATTGCTACACATGTCATGTACAGTAGGGGTTATATTTCATGACATAACCTGGGAATTCTGTGGATGTTTGTACACTACTGAGGTCTGTGTAGTGATGGTGAATGTTGGCAGTGTGTGTATTGTTAATATGTACTTTAGCCTGTGTACAGACTATGGTAGATGTCATTGTTCTAGCTCCCCTTTTATCTGATGTTACATGCTACCCCACTGTATGGTACCATTTTGCCGTGCATGTTTGTAGGGCCATACACACACATGTCCCATACCACAGACAGCCATCAGGCCAAACTGTGTAGCAGCCCAGTATATGTAGGGTCATTCTGTGAGTGGCACATATGAGGATGGTGTAGAACAGATAGTCCATATACTGTAATATTATGCTAGCTTACCATATGTGGCTGTGACTGTGTTCACATTGGTTGTGGTTATTCTCTTTCACACAGGTGTATCTTAACCTGTGCTGTGACATGGCTGTTGAGCCTGCTATATATGCAAGTACATGTGCATTCCCCCATACGAGATGTAGGCCAGTGTGATTCAGTCTGCCTGTAACCTGCACAGTGCATTATTACATGCCTAGCAGCTTAGTGTACTTACCCAGTGAGATGTCATGTGCAGATACTTGCCAGATGTACTGCTGCTGGGTATGTCAGACAGAGCAGTGGGATGCTGTACAGATGCATGTCAATATCTAGTGGGTAGTATGTGTCCATGGCACCTCTGTATCAGCAGTCATTATGTGTCAGGCCAGACAGGAGTGTGTGAATCCAAAACCTATGGAGGCAAATGTATACCAGTCATTATGTGTTATACCCATCTACATGGCTGTCTACATCCATATTGTCAGGCCTGGTACATATGTTGTGCACTAAGGGATTATGTGTATACCTCTGCACTGTACAGGGTGTGTCCAAATTTCCACATATATTGGCCAATAACTCTGCTGCACTCCACAGGGCATTACATGCTAGCGGTGGTACTTTACAATGATTTCCTTAGGATGTCTGTCAGTAGCCAATGGCACACATGTTATAAGCAGATGTCACCTTCCACATACACCATGTCTGTGAAGATAATCCCAATGAAAGTAGCAATAGTCTAGTAATATACTGGCTATGCATACCTGATATCCCCTTGCACTACGACTTTGGGACTATAGGGGCTTAGGGTAGGGCTATACTCCATGTCCAGGACATATGGTGGAATTATATGTACATATACCTATCCAGATTAGCCATATATATATATATATAATTACATGTGTACTACTTCCAATTACCACTGTCATGGCAACCACCCGCTATAAATCCCTACAGCATGTGGGCATGGTCCCTTTACATTTCCTGTGTGATGGACATCCTTCCTGTGTGTGGGAATCAGTGTTACAGACAGCAGGTAGCAATACCTCTTACAGGAGAACCTGCACACTCAGAGCACCATATATGTGTATGAGAATCAGGAACTACAGACAGACTGTGAGTAGAGTTGTGTTATGCTTTGTATAGTACTGGTGTGACAGGGTGTGTTTTGTGTGTGTGTGTGTGTGTGTGTGTGTGTGTGTGTGTGTGTGTATGTACATACTAGTCTACCTTGGAATGCAGTCCGCATAGCTCACTACTGTGGGTCCATCCTCTTGCTGGACAGAGGTAGGCCTATCATGTGTTGTCCGTTTACCACACAGGTCCTGTGTCAGATATTATACTGGCAGCGTGTGTGTTACATGCTATCAGTACATGGCTACATTCATTTCTGTTTCTAACCTCAATTCCCTGACCGAGGGTATGTTGCAGACTATCCTGTAACACCAGCAACTTGCTTAGTGTATGGCAAGTGTTCCAAATATGTGCCTGTGTTCCAGCCTCTGTCCTCTATCTACATACCAAGCTTTGCACATATGTCATGCTGTTGGGGATTGTTCTGTAGTGGGCTGTGAGTATATCATACTGCCATTGCTGCTATTAGTCCACTGCTGTTGTATCCCTCACACATACAGTGGGGCTGGGGCCATATATGTGTGGGCATCACCTACACAATACATGTGTGCCCCTATGCACTCCAGAGGTCAGTGTATGTAACAGTGGTATATGGGCCTGTATTATTGAGCCTACATGGGGAGCACCATAAATGACCTAGGCTGTTACAAAATGTGGGGGTATCAGGGGTGAGCTGCCACAAGGTATCTGGATGTGCACTACCATATACTTCACCTATATTGACATTACGTACATGAATTGGAGTACTGCAAGTTTACTGCCTCCTGCCATACAGACTGTTCTGTTTGTCGGTGTGCTCGTGATGGTGTCAGTTATGCCTTTTTATGTACCAGTTACAACCCATTTGATCACAAAACGTCTTTACCTCCTACTGAGTTTGCAGAGAGTGTATATAGAGGCTGCTGAACTACACACCTGCAGTACATACTGTTGATTGTTTGGTATTCTGTGGCCCAGTCTGTATTCACTATTGTACAATTTAAAGGGCTTGGCCTGGACAGCAACAGTTGTGAACCTTTCCAGACTACTGTATTAGTATAACTGTTTCGCAGTTGCAGTACTCTGTTTGTATGGTTGTCAGTATCTGAACAGCTATATGACATGGCATATAGAACTGCTATAGTACACAACTGAAGGATTACCATTTCTGCAAACCTGTGTGTGTGGTGTCTTTCTTATGACCTTTCTATGGGTATATGGTGCAGGCAATGATTGACATTTGTATGGGTGGCCCATACAATGTCCAGTTGTACAGGTGTTAACTGTATGCATAGTGGCTGTTGCATATTGTGTGCACCTTCTACATATGTATCTTACTGTACATATATCTGCATGTGTATGTGTAGTCACACACATATATATATATATATATATATATATATATATATATATATATGTGTATATCTGTATCTGCATGTCTGTGCATCTGTATCCTAGGGATGTTGATGGCTTCCACATATTACATGTCCTATGGGAGGCAGACTGCACTTGGTAGTGTATTGCAAGGTGCACGTGTTTGGCTGTGGGGGGATGCCTATTTGTACAAGACGTATAGTGTGTGGGGCCTCTCAACCCCATTAACGGTGCATGTGGACATATGTGTATTTGTTAATCTGCCATTGCTATCTACAGATGTATGGCCATATATACCTATATATATATATATATATATATATATATATATATATATATATATATCCACTAACATATATATATATATATATATATATATATATATATACATATATATATATAACTGTAGTTCACCACACAAAAAAGAATATATATCCAAAAAACGACCCAGCCAGTAAATCCAATAATTTATTTTTGTAATAACAAAACTTGACTTCTCCAGCACCTCGGCAAAAGCCTTTAACAGAGTATACCAATACCATTTCTCATTTCTTTTTATATAATAAAAACAGCACTAATAAAACAATTAAGAACAACTCATTACAAGAGCCATTTCCAATTAAGCTCTCTATTTAACCCTTAGGATACAGAGTGTCAATTTTTAAAATAGTGCTTCCTTCCATTGCAATTTACCTCTTTCACAATACACTTTTCCTAAAATCGTGCCTTTTAACTTATTCCCATCACTGTTGTGGTACATTTTAAAGTGTAAACCTAAATGACTTTCCACTTTTTCATTTTTAATGTTTCTTAAATGTTCTAAAAATCTAACTCGGAAACTACGTTTAGATTCCCCTATATAAAACAAATTACATTCACATTTAAGAACATAAATAATTCCTTCCGTCACACAACTGTACCTATCATTCAAATTCAATTTCTGTCCATTGATTCTATCAAAAGAATTTACTGTATAACTGCATATACTGCAATGACCACATGCTTTAAAGCCTGGATTAGATATATGTTTATTCAATCTTGTTGTAGGAAGAATAAACTGAGCATGCACCAACATATCTTTAATGCTCTTTCCACGCTTATATGACACCATAGGTCTCTGAGGTAATAACTCTCCTAAGAGAGCATCTTGTGTCAGATAGTTCCAATAGAACATAATTATTTTAACCAGCTTTTCTGTATGGACCCCATAAGTAGTCACAAAAAATACTCTATCTACTTGCTTATTATTTTTATTCTTATCTGGTCTACCTCTATACTCTACTAATTTATTAACATGGCTTTCACGCCTAAGATTATTTCTAGCTTGTTCTACACATTCTACATCATAACCTCTCTGTATAAATTTATTACAAATTTGCTCAATTTGTTTCTCTTTTTGTTTTATATCACTGGTTAATCTTGAAATTCACAACAATTCATTATAGGGAAGTGCAGATATTAAGTGTGGTGGATGGCAACTAGTTCCATATATAAAATTATTTACTCCCTCAAATTTATAATGAACTGAGGTCACCACTTTATTACATTCTACGTCTAGATTTACATCTAAAAATGTCACTTTCTCACCACACTGAGCACCATCAAAATTTAAAACAAAGTTATTACAGTCTAGTTCCTGAATGAAATTATCCACACTGGATCTACCACCTTCACATAGAAAAATTAAATCATCTATGTAACGGTAGTATTCTACCACATCATTTCTGAAAAAAACTTATTCTATACAAAAATTTTATTTCAAAATGTCCCATAAATAGATTGGCATATATTGGGGCAAACATTGCCCCCATTGCTGTTCCCTTTATTTGTTGATACAAAGTGCCATTAAATTCAAAATAATTATTTTTGAGACAAAACTTTATATAATAAGCCAGTGGAGTATCTCCCAGATGAAACTTAAGAGCCTCAATACCTAATTCATGTGAAATGTCCGTATATAAATTTTTAACATCGATCACTATCCAATATCTATTTTCATTCCATTGGGTTTTTCTTACTTTCTCCAGAAAGTCAAAAGTGTCTCTAATATAAGAAGACAATTTCACCACTTTAGGTAATAGTTGTCCTTGTAACACAGTTCCTATATTGTGGAGAAAGTAATTACATGCAGATACTATGGGGCGACCTGGGGGGTTACATTTATTTTTATGTAGCTTAGGAAGGCAATAAAATTTAGCCATTGTGCATTTATCTACAGAAAGTTTTTTCTCCATATCATTCTTGGTGAAATAACCCAAACTGTACCCTCTATGTAATAATTCATTGTATGCTAATAAGGCCATTTCATATTCCTTCCATACTACAATTCTATATACTTCATCATTATTTAAATTATCCATACACATCTTATAATACTGGTTAGCAGTCATCACAACTAATTTATTGCCTTTATCAGAAGGTTTAAAGATAATATAATTTCTATCTCCCATAGCCTTCAATGCCTCCCATTCACTTTTTGTTAAATTATATGAAATATTATTTCTTTGTTTAAAAATATTTTGTATAGAATAATTTACTGCACTAGAAAAATATTTAACTGTTTCATTAGTGAAAGGAGGTATATAACTGCTTCTACTACTAATTTTATCAGTCGGCAGAGTAAGCAATAAGCATTCATAATTTCATCACTTTCAAAAGAAGAGTCACATGAAAAAAATTCCATAGATGCTGTTTCATTCAAAGAACTATTCACTTCAGAGGAATTCATTACCTCTATATTATCTTTATATTTTGAAAAGAAACATAACAGATCAAATTTCCTTACTAATTTAAAAACATCTATTTTAAAAGAATGCATATTAAAAATAACAGTTGGAATAAATTTAATACCACAGTTTAACACTGCTAGTTCAGTATCAGAAAAATGATGACCAGTTAAATTAAAGACACTGTTCATCTAACTCACTGTCAGTATTAATAGTCTTTAAAAAATCAGTACCATCTTTTTCTTTTCCCCTGTTGGTTTTGTTGTTGTTGTCTTCTCCACGTCATATCTGCTTGTCCCCTCTTCCGACCTCTCCCACTTGTATTGGGTCTATTGTGAAAATGTTCATACATATAGTCAATTCTTTGGGCAGGAGGAAGCGAGGGAAAGTCTACATTTTCATCCAACCATTCTCCTGAAACTCCAGTCGTCTCCGACGAAGCAAATGAGACACCATGTTTTTTTCTCCGCCTTTAGCCTTCTGATGATTCTTATTGGAAAAAGCTGTCTCATTAGCATATTCTCAAAGGTCTCTTTGCAATTTGTCTATCTTCCTGTCAATCAAAGTTTCAGTTTTGGTCAGTACTTTCTCATTTAGATCTTTTAACACAATTTCAAACCTAGGGATCGTGAGTGAATTACAGAGGTTTGAACACAGCATAGAAATCTCATTTTTAATCTGTTTTTGTTTTAGTAAGTCTCTTTCAACTAGAATAGCAACCCATTCCGTTGTACAGCAATGTGCTGCCATAGCCCATCTCTTGGCAAACTGCACATCTTCCACATTTTTTTTTATATATAAAAATGTTATATTTTGTTATATATATAACTATGTTTGTATATACCTACATAGATATATATCTGCGTACACATATGTAACGTGCTGTGTATATGTAGACATATAGGTGTAGACACATATATGTGTTGATTTAGGCATATGCATGTATATATGTGCATATATAGTGATATATATGTATATAGAGTTAGAAAAACAATATATATATATATATATATATATATATATATATATATACATATACATATACATATATATATATATATATATATATATATATATATATATATATATATATATATATATATATATATATATATATATATACATATATAGATATGTTGTATCTGTTTAGATTTTAATATAGTTACACACAGACATCTAGGTGTTGGTATGCATTCTCTGTACTGTTGCATGACAGGACTGGATGATATGTTTCTGAAAACATTGAATTTCTGTGTATCTGTCATGGCTTAGTGGTACATCACTTTGTCTACTATGTGCAGGGTCCTGGGTTTGAGCCTTGCAAGAGCTGTTTATTTTGTTGCTGAGCAGAACATGGCCTGTTGGATACAGAGTGATTAAGCCACTTTAAAGCAGTTGTAAGCAGATTTGCGTGGGTTTGTGCAGAGCTAAGCATTGTCTACACAGGTTAAGCAATTTAGAAGCTGAGTGTATGAAAATGTAAGCTGAGGTTAGGAGTGTTTATCGTCGTGCAAACCCGCTTGCAACTGCTTTAAAGTGCCTTAATCACTCTGTATCCAACGGGCCATGTTCTGCCCAGCAACAAAAAAACCCAGCTTCGGCAAGGCTCAAAACAAGGACCTTGCACACCATACACAATACTTCAAAATCCACACCATCAACAACCACACATAGCAACACTAAACCCACATATGCAGAGGCCCTTAACATTAACCTGCCCAAGCAACAAGGACCTCCGAAGCTGAAACGCAAACAAACACCAGTCACAACCAAAGTGACACATAGCTCACAACACCAGTGTGCCACCCAACAACAGCTCCTAAGGCAAGACAATGTACCCAACACTTTAGTCATAGGTGACTATATAGTCAGGCACACTGATGTCCCACTCACCAGGCTGAACAAGGAGAAAATTACAGTCAGCTACCTGTCAGGTGCCAGGATCTGCCACATAACGCATGCACTCAAGTCACTCCACAACAAGTACAAATACAACTCTGTCATTGTCCATGCTGGAGTGAATGACTTGAGACGTACCTCCCTGGACTACATAAAAAGAGACATGGAACACCTCTTGGATCATGTGACCCAGGCAGGTATGACCCTAGCCCTGAGTAGCATCCTGCCTTCGCCCAGAATGATACCACAGTATAAGGACAAAATGATTGACTTCAACAATTGGCTAAGCTTCTGGTGTCATTCAAAGGGGATCCAGTATTTGTCTGCCTGAGAAGACATGATCGACAAACCACGATGCTTTGCCAGAGATGGTCTGCACCTGTCACCCCTGGGATTCAGGTTACTGGCTAAAGCTCTTGCCACCCCTATAGTGCCTTTTTTAGGCAAGGTTCAAAGGATAAAACCACCACCACAACAGATACAAGCATGCAAAATCTGAAGGTAATGCTACTCAATGCTAGAAGTCTAAACCTCAAAATGCACTCTCTTGAGGCACTCCTAAAAATGGAGAGCATCGATGTCTGTGCAGTAACTGAGACCTGGCTCAAGGCTCCAGAGAGCATCCCTGCAATACCAGGCTACAATTCTTACCACACTTTTCGGCCACAAAACCAAGACTGAAACACTAAAGGTGGAGGAGTGTCCATATTCACCAAGGATATTCACACCCCCAGGCTAGTTGCCCAACACAATGCATCTGAAATTCTCCAGGTGCAACTAACACTAGGTAAGACTGCAATCCAAATTGTAGCTTGCTACAGATCCCCCACCATGCCCCAAGATTCTCACTACACCTTTCTAAACATACTGGAAAATATTAAGAAACAACCAAACACCCTAATACTTGGTGATTTCAACTACCCTGCCATTAATTGGGAAAACTACACGGGTACCAACTCCTTTTCCCAACAGTTCTTGGAATTCATAAATTCCAATGCCCTGGATCAACTAATCCATTGTCCCACCAGGGGAGCTAATATCCTAGACCTGGTCATTACCAACACTGGAGATAGATGCTCCACACCAGTGGTCACCCCCTCATTGGTCAGGTCTGACAATAAGCAAATCACCTTTGACATCCACATCCCACCCCCACCCCCCCAGTAAGGAAACCTCCTTAAAAAACGTCTCCAAAGCCAACTTCATGCTACTGAAGTCAGAAGTGACAAACTTCACAGCAACTATGCAGACGGGATCTGGACATTTGACTGCAGAATCCTACACTAAGGCACTGTACGAGCACATCCACTTGTGCATGAATCGTGACATCCCAAATAAAACCAAGATGCTCTTCTCCAAAAAAAGGAAGCCAATCTGGTGGTCCCCTGCTATAAACAAACTATACAACAGAAGGAAGAAACTGTTGCAGAAAAGAGGAAAATCCCAGGATGCAAAAAACTCCCTCACCAGCCTCAGTAAGAAGCTGAGATCCCTCATAAAATCCTCAAAAGCTAGTTACGAAAATAAAATTGCCAAAGATTCCAAAAACAACAAGGCATTCTATAGTTATGTCAAGAATCTAAATGGCAATGCTCAGATCTGCTCTGAGCTACAACAGAATGGCATTAAATATACTGATCCCAAGGACATTGCCAATATCCTGGCAGATCGATTTAGTGCCAACTTCACCCCCCTCTCATCCCCTAAAGGGCCCATCTCAATACCAAAAGATTGCCAAATTCCAATAATCACGGCCACACAGGTAGAAACCGTACTCTCCAAAGCTAAGATTACAGCATCCATGGGACCAGATGACATCCCAGGCTGTGTACTACATGAACTGGCACCTCACCTAAGTGTCATGTTTAATCATAGCCTCACCTCAGGCTTCATGCCCACTGAGTGGTGCACAGCTACAGTTATCCCGTTCCACAAGGGAGGATCTGCCTTGGATCCCGGGAACTACAATCCCATCAGTCTGACAAGCCTGATCTGCAAGGGCATGAAACGCATCATCATGGAACTTATAAACAAAGACATTGGCAACCTTCAAACACTGGGCCCCACCCAGTTTGGGTTTGTGAAGGGCTGATCTTGTCTCCTGAATCTGATTGACTTCTTCGAATCAGTCTCTAGAGCTGTGGACGAGGGTAAGGTGGTCTACACAGCCTATCTGGACCTCGCTAAGGCCTTCGACACCATCCGCCACTCTGGAATCATAGATAAACTTACTAAGCTGGGCATAAATCCCTATGTCACTCGATGGGTTGCCAACTGGCTTACTGACAGAATCCAGACTGTAAAAGTAGCCGACTCCAAATCCAGCTCCAGACAAGTGACAAGTGGAGTACCTCAGGGTTCAGTCCTGGTACCACTCTTGTTTGGCATCTACTTCTCTGAAGTACAGGCCAACACTAAGGGTCTCTGGCTAACAAAGTTTGCAGATGACTGCAAACTGGGAGTCATTATTGAATCCCCAAATTATGTGGATATTCTACAAAAAGGCCTTACAGAAACAGATGCCTGGTGCCAGATCCATGGGCTCAAGCTTAATGCCAAGAAATATATAGTTATCCCCTTTGGAAAAAAACATGTACCCATGAATTACCACATAGGTGGCAGGACACAAAACATCGAAAGTGTGATGAGAGACTTAGGGACAGAGGTGGACAGTGGTCTCACTTTCGATAACCACATCGCCACAACAGTCAGGAAATCCTTCTATGTGGCACACCTCATCACTAAGGGCTTTTCATCCAGAAAAAAGGAGGTTATTGTCTCACTGTATTCATCCCTCATTAGACCCAATATAGAGTATAATGCCCCGTTTGGTATGTACCTCACAAGACATCTGCAACAGCTGGAAAGGCCACAGAAATACCTCACTAAAAGAATCACAGGCCTAAAGCAGATGCCATATGCTGACTGTCTAAAAAAACTACAGCTATACTCTGTGGCATATCATCTACTCAGAGGCGATCTCTCCTTAACATACAAGGCCATGTCAAACCCTGAGCTTTTGGACATGCTCCACTTAAAGAAATCCCAATCCCTCAGAGCCACATGCTCCAGGGATCTAACCCTTGTCATCACAATGAACAAAACATGCTGAAGGGCTAGGTTCCTGATGCAGAGACTCACCATACTCTGGAATAGACTGCCCATACATGTCAAGCAGAGCGCCTCACTGGCCCTCTTCAAAAGGAACCTTGATGATTGGATGGGAGATAGCAAATTCATCCCGGGGATCATGTCAGTCACCCTGCTAGACAGGGGCCCAGAAAAGTAAATATTGTGGGAAGAAATATCCAGGGAATTGTTATGGCTAGGCTTGCATAGGCACTAGGGCCGATAGCCTAGTACCAACCTATGAACCTATGAACCTATAAGGGATTTACCACTAAGCCATGCCAGATATGCGTAATCATGATGTTTTCACATACATATCATCCAGCCCAGGTATTCAACACTACAGGAAAGGTATTCCATCATGTAGATGTATGTCTTGTGTGTGTGTGTGTATGTATATATATATATATATATATATATATATATATATATATATATATATATATATATTCATATTTAAATGGATATAACATATCTATATATGTAGATATAGCTATAGAAATACATACACACACACACACACACACACACATATATATATATATATATATATATATATATATATATATATGCCAATATATACATATATACATAGATATGCATACATCTATAGATATATATGTATACATCCATATGTCCACATATATACAGCACTAAAAATACATATATGTAAGCATATATATGAATCACCTTTCAAAGGGAGAAAATCATGTCTCTGAAAGCTGGAAGGCCAAAAGTATGTTCTCAACATTGCACAATCTTGCAATTAATGCATCAAATGTGCAATGAGCGAATGTCACTATGCATTCGCTCATTGCAGATTCTGCAATTTGGGTGCGGATGGGGAAAATATGCCTTCCCCACTGTAGCGTGAACTCAGAGTTAGTATATCAAAGTAGGGGGGTTGTGGGGGGCCCAGCCCTCCAGATGGGGGGTGTAGGGGGGCTTGCCCCCCTGCATTATGATATGTATTCCAATTTGCAGTTTGAGAATCAGCAAAGCTGCTTTTAGATTTGCTGAGTTTTGAACTGTGGTGCAATTAGAAATGACAGATTGGTCCTTACAGTTTCTCAGAAAGGGCCGTTCGAAGAAATGATAGTCTCCCTTTCAAAGGTAAACACATATATATCTATATATGTACATATGGACATACATCCATAGATGAAATTGGGAACATAACCACAACATATATGTCCACATGCACTATTTATGGGTTTGAGAGACCCAAACAACATACATCTGGCACGGATAGGTACCCCCCCCCCACAGCCCAACACGTCTGACCTACAATACACTACCAACCTTAGCAGATCACATAACCAGGACCCTACATGACAAGAGCAGTACATGTTAATAGTACTCCATCCCACCTATAGGATGTCAGGCTGGCATTACTAACATATCATGCAGTACAGTCAAGTGAAGTCTCATGTTTGGAGGAAACCCCTGGGCAGGTGCAGTAAGTAGCTGGGATCCCTCATACAATCCAACAAGCCTACACCTGACAATGGATTCATCAATGTTGGCAAGCATGACCACAAATCCACCATGTCTGCTGGGAACTATCACCCAATAGCCTGATGACACTGTTCTGCAGGGACATGGAACATATCATCAATGAACCCATGGCCAATGTCACTGGTAATCTTAACACAGGGACCCCCATCAATGCTGGACTTTTCAAAGGCAGAGAATACAACCTGAGCCTGGTATATCTCCTTGACGCAATCATGACAGGTGTAGATGAGGTTTAGAAGGTGCACAATGCCTATGGAGATCATAGCAGGCTTTTGTATACCATCCCACATGTAGGAATATGTGTAGATGTTAAGGGATCTACCTCTATTCACAGAATATGTTTCCACCAGGACTGCTTGGCAAATGCCAACATTCCACAGTTGCCATCCCATGGACATACAGTCCTTCACAGGTCATATATGTGTTAATGCCCTCCTCCACACTGTAGAGGTGTGCAGCACTACTGGGGATGCTATAACTCACTGGGTGTGGCTGTTGTGGACACATCTGCCATCATTGCAGTTACTGTTGCGTCTATCCCCCCACATAGCTTTCTGTAATACTGTAGAGTGTATGTTATCAGGTTGTTAGTTGTTGTTTACACCATTCACAGTAGTTGAGCACCTCACACCCTCCTAAGGGTAGGGCTATGCCACCGGCATTGGCATACTCATGTTACTGAGGTGAGGATCGCAGTAGAGTGGGGAAAGGGACATACACCCTGCTGTTATCATGTTCAATGTCATCCACATTGCATACTGCATATATAGCAATGTGTGGTTGTGCCTAAATGATGTGTTACCTGGACAGGGACATACCTCCTTGTGTACAGTCTTGTATCTGTACTGCATCCAAACCAAAGGCTCTGTGTGTTGTACCCAGCCATGTAATGTGTACCACCCACTACACTTACTGTTGTCCACTGTAGAAGGCCTGCTGACACCACTACACCCATCAGCTATGTGGCACATGGACAAACACAACGCAATCAGAATAGATAATGGTGAAAACAATACAACATTGTTAATTACAGCTATAATGCATCATGCCTGCAGAGCTACGCCTTCCAAGATATTAGCATTTCACTTTACTGCTGACAACATACTACATGGCATTACATTGCTACACTGTTGTACAGTCACCCTGAGCATCAGCACCATGTTAGCATGCCCCTGCATCAATGTTACAGATGACAGGATGTGGCACAGGTATCATCATATGCACAGGGTGTGCTGCTGGTTTGCCAGAGGCCTAGGCTGAGCCATACAATTGAAAATGTGTGTGTGTGTGTGTGTGTGTGTGTGTGTGTGTGTGTGTGTGTGTGTGTGTGTGTGTGTGTGTGTGTGTGTGTGTGTGTGCGTGTGTGTGTGTGTGTGTGGGCTGAGTAATGTTATAGGCCAGTGGTGATGTTGTGTGTGCAGGTATGTGGTTGCCCAAGGTTTGTTGTTTATGTGTGTGTGCCTGCATGCACACAGTTCCACCATGTGGCTGCCCTATATGGGGATTTGTGAGACAGCTGCAGACTGTACCTGGTAGGGTTTGCAGTTCACCATCTCCGGCCATGGACACGGGACCTGTGCCTAGCAGGGATGCTATAGGCATTATCAGGTACAAAGCCAGACTGGGTACTGTCCCCCGAGATTGACAGATGTCCACTGGATCCAGGTCCCTCCTGGGACTGGCCAGGGCAACATGCATGTGATTCGCTATGACAGTCTGTGGACAGCAACCCCCCACAGTGCTGGGGCTGGTACTGCCACTACAGGAGCAGCTGTGACTGGTGGGATGTCCACGATGACCTCCAGCTGCTGGTGTTGCTGGCATACGTCCATGTGGCTGTTGCAACCATTCTGCCCTGTCCTGATGCATGGACATGACATTGTTGATGAGATCCAATGTCTCACCCCACCATCTGTCCATGACCTCAGTGTAATTATGAATGGCACCTGCTAGGTCATGGATGCTGTGAGTTACAGAGGTGTGATAAGCTCTCTGCGCCCTTAGACCCTGTCTGGTGTACTGTTCCATTCGTGCCTGTGCCTCCATGACAGCCTGGAACATGCGTATGGTTAATATAGATGTGGCACATCTGCCAGGGGCATGATGACCAGTAGTGCTCCGACGAGCACCCCTGAACATCTGCCTATGTGGTACCCCAGCGGACATCTGGCTATGGCTGCTGTGTCCTGACACACATGCTACAGATACCACACTGTCCTGGCTGATGCCAACCATAGACTGTCCCTCAGCTAAGGCCAATGGTGATGAGGTATGTAGAAGCAGTGTGACTGTGTGCGTGGATGGGGTGGAATCTTGTGGGATGTCAATTGGTGGCCCAGAGGCAGCCCCTGATGACTCTGCCTGTGCCTCAACACACCTATCCTCATGGTCACTGTCTGTATCAGTGACATCAGATTCCCTGCGGGAGGGACCCAGCCCTGCCTCGCCACCTGTGAGGGGAAAACAGGGAACAGACTGTAAGACCTGTACATCTCCACTAAACAGTACAAACACACACACACACACACACACACATGTGTGTGCAGACATGGCCACACACAGACATACACACATGCAGTCGACATACATGACAACCCATACACTCCACCAGACAGCACCTGCAGACAGCTCCAGCATCCCCATAACACAAACAATAGCAGGTGATGGTGGAGTAAGGTATCACACACAAACCTGTAATTACACACATGTCAGCATGCAGGACCTGTGGTGCTCAACAGCATGAAGTGCAACTGTAGTCAGTCCCTGTTACCAACATTATACATGGCTGTGATGCATGGCTTCTGTTAGTAGGTGATGGCCCTCCCCCTGGAACACACTGCACCCATGTCCACAGCAATGCTGTGCATCTGTTCAGTACCCTGGCATGTATTGTGCACCATACCTCACAGGTGTACACACCATTGCAGGATGTGTATCTGTGTGTCAGTTATATTTCATCTGCTGCTCACAGCCTCTGTGTGTTTCTGGATTATATATGGGCATGCGTTTAGTGAATGCCTGATGTATATTCACAGATGTCATCATCAATGGTGCATGTATAAGTGATAAAATACCATTAGACTGACCACAGACACAATGTAATGTACCTATGGTGAGTGTAGAGACCATTATTGACATGGCACTCTCTTCCATGGCATTCCATGGTGCAACACTACTGCATATCACAGCACTGCACATACCTGATATGTGAAATATGAACTAGGCAGTCAATTGCATTACAGGCCATAAGTGTCAGTTGTGCAGATGTTGGTTGGGATGCATACCATTTCTGGGTGCATATGTGTGCACACACATATCATGATGGTGTGTAGCAATAACTGCTATGTGTACTACTGTGGTCACTATACCTGGCAGGGGTATAGTAGCATGGGTCATCATCATGAGCCAGTAGTTAGTCAGTCAGGCCTGCAAATGTTACCAAAACCTGCATGTTTGCATGTTAAACATGTGCACAGCCCCATAGAGGTCATACAGTACCATCACTAGTGTCATGGAATCAGGGTTATGTCTGGCACACTTCCTGACCTTGACTGTGTGCAGATAAAGCCATTCTCACTGGGTTTGTCTCTCCCCTCCAGTGCACTGTTGTGTTTCAGGATGACAAACCCTCACCATCTCCTGCTACATTGCAAATGCTTGACATCTGTGGCCTACACAAGTGTGTCATATTGCAGTATCCCAAACTAGGAACACCATATGTACTGGCATATTCCCTGTCAATGCAGGGCAAACATGCAGGTGTACAGTGGCACCAGTATTGCACAGATGGGGATGTCATCCCTGGGTTGGGGTGAGGTGTTGATTGTGCAGCACATGCATCATAACTGCAACTTCCTGGACTTCCCCAACATGGTGCTGGTACATCAGATCACATTGCAACACATGGCTTTGGCAATGTCCCACCATTATGCATGTCCTATCTGTATTGAGCCCTGGCTGATGTTGCCTGTGGTACACATAGGTTCATAGGTGAGCACTGGTCTATTGGTCCTGGGACCTACATAAGCCTTGCCATAGGGGTTCCCAGCCATGCACCACCCAATAATGTTATTCCCCTGTACCCCTGTCAGGCTGTGGCACAGACATACTACCCAGGGTGAATTCCCCATTTCTCATCCAGTTATCAAGTGTTTTTGTAAAGAGGGCCAATGAGTAGCATTGCCTGACATGAATGTGTAGTCTGTTCCAGAGTGTGGGAATTCCCCAGGATAGGGCCCTATCCCCCCAGTATGTTCTGTGTAATGGGTTGATACGATTTAGGACCCTGGAGCGTGTGTTTGCAGAGGGAGTGGGATTTCTGTATGTGTAGTATGTTCAACTGCTCTGTGTATGACATAGCTGTGTATGTTAGGCAAATGTCAGCTGTGCTGGGCAATGTGCACTGGAGTGTAGCCACAGTTGCCTGAGATGGTCTATGTATTGCATGTGTTTGAGGCTGATAATCCCATTAGTGAGGTATTTGCTTTGTCAGTGAACATGTACAGCATGCATCATGGGTAGGTGTGTTAGATGTGTACATGGCCTACACCTTAGCTATGACATGCACAGTGAATTGCCAAGCATAACCTTAAACTATACTCATCGGCATTAGGCCGCTGCCTTGCTGCTATCCCAGAGGTACCTACATTGAGATGAGATAAAGTTGATGTCAGTGGCCACAGCTGTGGCATTGCTACAGGGTGGGTGCAATATTACAGTAAAACAATAGCTGAAGTCCACAGTACTACAGATTATGCATAACTGCTTATCAATACTACACAGCAACAGACTCCACATCTCACATATGCATAATCTACCTGTACAGATGCATACACAACAGTGGTCTACTGATATGCCCTGGAACCTTACCTGCATGCTCCATGTCTGGTGTGTGCGTAGCACCCACCTCCATGACTGTATATGTCTGTAGCTCTTGTGGGCAGGCAGGTGCCACCAGGCTCATAAGCAGCTCCTCCACTCTGGTGAAGGGGGATGGATGTTATGCCCCCCCCCATTGCAAGGTGGTCACCCCGCAAGGCAGTGGCACATGGTGGTCTGCTCATGCTGGTCCTGGCTTGTCCTTGAGAGCAGCAGCTGGTAGTGCTGGATGATGCTGGTGAGTATTATGTCATCCTCAGCGGCACTGTAAGCAGGATTCCTTGGGTGTGCCATGCTCCCTGAAAGACATAAAGATGGAAATTTGTCTGAGCAACTCATATGGCATGATTACCATAATACAATACAAATATCAGTCTCCTGCCACCATATCAGATCCAACTTGATGTTCACACAACGCAAGTGGTATGTCTCCAGTTTATGTACCATTGAGACATATATTGTATTGTACAACACTTTCTACTATGTGTTTATAGACATGCTCCCTGTGGGGACACTAGAGTTGCTGGGCTGTTACAGAGTATTTCACTTGCATGCCATTGTCACTGCCACTATGTTTCCACATATGCATGTGGTATGCTTGCTATGTGATTGCTACACATCTTCCATTCTGTGTTATTGGGGATATCTATGCATGCTGTTGGATATGCACTGGGATTGAGTGGACTGTTACAATTCACATATGTTCCATGACAGTTACACAACAGTATGTGTAGGGGTTATTTGCCAGCAGGAACACCACTCCCACCTAATGTGCACATGTTACCAGTCCACATCACATCCATGGCCCACCATGGAACCTCATTATCTACTGTTCTGGCACTACCTTCATGTGGAACCACCTCAGTGGTTGGTGCCCCCCGCCCATGGAGCACACACAGACATATGTCTGTCACCCAGTTAGGTCCAGGGTCTTGTGCATAGGGAGCTCCACAGAGACATGGGTTATGTGCTACATCACATATGTGATCCATCTGATCATGAAAGGGTTCGCATCAAGATCTAAGGATGTAATGGTGCCCCTCTACTCTTCCCTCATCAGACCCATTATTGAGTACAATGCACCAGTTGGAATGTACCTGGCTAGACATCTCCAGCAGCTGGAGAGACCACAGAGGTACCTAACCAAGAGAATTACTGGCCTCAAACAGTTGCCCTATGCAGCACAATTGAAAAAGCTAAGACTGTTCTCTGTTGCATACCGCTTTCTCAGAGGTGATCTCTGTCTAACGTACAGAGCCATATCCAACCCAGAATTGTTGAACATGCTCCATCTTAGCAAAACCAAATCTACTCAAGCTACATGCTCAAGGGATATAAACCTCAACACAACAATGAATAGAACATGCTGGAGAGATAGATTCCCTTTGCAGAGACTTCCCTTTCTATGGAACAGGGTCCCGATCTACATAAGACAGAGCCCCTCACTATCACTCTTCAAGGGGAACCTTGATGAGTGGATGGGTAACAGAATGTTCACACCGAGGATCACACCAACAGCACTAATAGATAGGGGCCAAGGGTACTAGCTGCTAGTACAAGGGTCTAGGGAACTAATAAAGGGGCGGTGAATACCGCACAATGTGGCTGGGTTAATATATGCCTTCAGGCAGATAGCTCAGTACCAACCTATGAACCTATCACCTGGAGGCATGCATTACACATACACAAGGTTAGACATGCATGTTCCTCCTGCTCAGCCCACAGCCCAGGCACCTTTATGACCATGTAGATGCTGTTATGACTGTCCATGGGTGGGCACCATGTTCCCTTTGTTCCCATATGGGAGCTCAATGGCCTTCACATTCCAAATGGAACTACCCACCCACAGTGTTTAACCACCACGTGTCATATACCCACCCTGTATGCTGTCTTGTTTGTCACCCAACCAAATCTACATACCAATATGTGCCTAATACCCTTCACCAACATATATATCCCACCTTCTCAAACAATTGTGATGTGTTCCCAACATGGGTTACACACCACACTCCACACTTGATTTTGCAGCCATGTACTGGTGTGTAGATATGTTGTGTATTGATGTGTGATGTTCTCTCACACATGTCATGGCAGGGGACATGTATTGACATATATATATATATATATATATATATATATATATATATATATATATATATATATATATATATCTGTGTGTGTGTGTACCTATACATGTCAGTATTATGTATATGTGTGTATGTGTCTGTTTGTATATATATATATATGTAGACATACACACAAACACACACACACACACACACATATATATATATATATATATATATATATATATATATATATATATATATATATATATATAGATATAGATATATATGGGTTCACTTTATAATCTTGAAATTATGAAATACCGAATTTCAGAATATCGAGATCATAAAGCCGAAACACCACAATACTGAATGCCCATAACTGCGAAATTCAAAATCCCGACACTTACATACACACACCCACATGCACACAACTGCCCCCACATACAAACAAAACTAACCTACACTAGAAACAAGCCCCCCTGCACCCCCCACTTATACATTCTAACTCCGAGACCGCACAATCACACACACAAAGGCAACACACACCCACACATTTCACAGCCCCTTGCACACACACATCACAACCAAAACACACACTAACATACACTACAGCACATAACCTACACACTCATACAAACTTACCTGCACTTACATCCATTCATACACCGCAACACCAGAAGCTCTGAACTTCTGGATTTCGAATTTCGCACCTCTTGTGTTTCACGATTCTGAGCATTTGGGATTAGAATCTCGGTAAACTGAAATTTGGTATTTCAGTTTTTCGAGATTCTAAAGGGAACCCATATATATACATATGTGCATATATGTGTGGATATCATTATGTGTTGTTTATATACATATATATATGTATAACTTTCCAAGGTTCTGTAGACGTACACAGCTGTGAATATGTATCATATATATATATATATATATATATATATATATATATATATATATATATATATATATGTATATATATACATGTATATATATATATATATATATATATATATATATATATATATATATATAAATATATATATATATATATATCTGTATGTGGGGTGCATACAAACATATGGTCTGCACTCTTGTAACTCTCTTTACTTCACAGCTGAACTGTTCTACCTTGCTGCAACACAGACAGGTGTCACATGTGAACTCAGACTAACATTAGGGGGTTATATATGGTGACAGATTTTAGACAAACATATTATACTGCTATGGCAGTTGGGCATGCTATGCTACACTTTAACATGACTGTCCTGCAGGTGGTGTGGTCTCACACCCATGTGTCTATCATGACAGTATTAATACCACCACCAGCCATTGGCCACAGTAATGTACAGAACACAGATATCATGGGTCACATCTTTGCCATTCACTGCTGATCTGCACAGTTGACAGATATGTCCCACTGCCCACAGGGACTGACATTATTGTCCAGAGCAGTTGTTGAGCAGAACATCATTACAGGAACAAGTACTGATGGCACATATAAATCATTTCACATTATACATCCTATTATTCTATGCCATATACTATATGCAAGTAAATACATATCTGTTTCACATACCTTTTATGTTTTTTTCCACTGTAACAAACCACTGAGCTTTGTTACTTTTATTAATGTTGTTATTTTTTTTCCCTTTTTCTCTCTCTCTCTCTCAGTCTCTCCAGTAGAGTGATTGAGCTGGTTTGAATATTTTTAAGCAGGCTTTTGTAGGTATTGCACATGATCAGGTGATGGCCTCTGCACCAGTCAGTGTCCACCAGTTGCTAATTGCATGCAGCCTGCTGTGTAGTACTTCAGATAACCACTGTCATGGCAACCCTGTACTATAACTTCCTGACGTCTGTGGGCATTGTCCCTTCACCTTTCCAGTATGGATGACATCCTTCCTGTGTGTGGACATCAGTGTTACAGACAGCAGATAGCAATACCTCTTACAGCCGAACCTGCAGACACAGGCCAAATACACATCTGGGTAAGGTTCCAGACCTACAGACAGTGTGAGTAGTGTTGTTGTGTGCATAGTATCTTGCTGGTCTTACAAGGTTTCTGTGTACATGGTACTTTTGCATGGAATGTTGTCTGTCTGCATAGCTTTCAACTGTGGGCCTATCCATATAATACCAGGAGGTTTGGCTGTTAGGTTTTTATCTGTGCACCACACAGGTATGTTCCCAGATATACCAGTAGCATTCTGTCTGAGTGCTATCACTACATGGCTACATCAATTTGTATTTCAATGTCATATTCCTGCACAAGGGTATGCTGCAACAAATCATGTAACACCAGCAATTTCCAGGGTGTGTAACAGCAATAATGCAAATATGGCCCTATGTTCCTGCCTCTGTCCTCCACATATATGCCAATCTTTGTCCTGCTGTGATACAGAAAGGTGTTGTTAGGTAATGGCCTATCATTATTTACTGCTAGCATTACTGCTATCATCCCAGTCATGTCATGGACTTCCACACCAACTGTTGGGCTAGGTCCATATATATGGGGGCAACAGCTGAAGAACACATATGTGTCCTTGTACATTCCAAAGGTAAGTGTGTGGTACACAGTGTTCCTTGCCCTTGTGCAGCCTTTTATGGGGGGGGGACAATGCCATTAACCTAGGCTGTGACACCTTTGACAAGGGTCATTCGGTGTGAGAGTGAGATGTTAGGTTAAGCAATGTTATGTAAAAGATACTGTGACATTAACACAAGTGCTACTTTCCCCCCTAGGGCTTGACTATAGGGTGTAATTGGAGGCTGCTGAACTACATCTGTAATTGTTGATTGTTACGTATCTTGAAGGCAAATCCTGTGTCTACTGTTGTACTAATTGAAGGCCTTGGCCTGGACAGCATAGTATGGCATATATCCACATTGCTTGCATCTACTGTTTTGTGTGGGCTTTGCATTCATCACTGATTACATTTTTCCAACTTTATGTGGTGTAAGTACTGGAATGCATTATTGTATAGTACACAAATAAAGGTTATCTGTGTATGCATACCTGTGTGTCGTGTTATGTCCTTTGAATTGTGGGCGGGTATATGTTTAATGTCAGTATTCTCATTTGTGGAAATGTTTGCCACACTACACATTTCACAGGTGGCAGTTAAAGGGCTTGTGGCTGAGGGTATACTTTGCACCCAGTACTTCCACACTACTTCTATATATGTATGGCTACTAATACCTTTTGTCTGTGTTTATGTGTATGTACCTATATATATCTCATATAAATATATATATATATATATATATATATATATATATATATATATATATATATATATATATATATATAGATATTTACATAGTGCTGTTAGCCAACAGGGTGCTGGCAGAAATTGAGCTACTGTTGGCCGAAGGAGAAGAGGAGGGGGGAGGCATGCCCGAAGGCAGGAAGAGAGGAGGAAGGTTAGGAGTGTAGCAGTGAGGGTAGGAACTTTGAATGTTGGCAGTATGACTGGTATAGGGAGAAAGCTAGCTGATATGATGGAGAGAAGGAAGGTTGATATATTGTGCGTGCAAGAGACCAGATGGAAGGGAAGTAAGGCCAGGTGTATAGGAGGCGGGTTCAAACTGTTCTATCATGGTGTGGATGGCAGGAGAAATGGGATAGGGGTTATTCCAAAGGAACAGTATGCCAAGAGTGTTTTGGAGGTGAAGAGAGTGTCTGATAGAGTGATGTTTATGAAGCTTGAAATTGATGGTGTAATGATGACTGTTGTTAGTGCATATGCTCCACAAGTTGGGTGTGCGATAGATGAGAAAGAAAAATTTTGGAGTGAGGTGGATGAAGTGGTGGTGAGTGTATCCAAGGGTGAGAGACTAGTGATTAAAGCGGACTTCAATGGGCATGTTGGTGAAGTGAACAGAGGGGATGAGGAAGTGATGGGTAGGTATGGTGTTAAGGAGAGGAATGCAGAAGGTCAGATGACTGTGGATTTTGTGAAAAGGATGGACCTAGCTGTGGTGAATATGTATTTTAAGAAGAGGGAGGAGCATAGGGTGACGTACAAGAGTGGAGGAAGATGCACACAGGTGGATTATATCCTATGTAGGAGGGCCAGTCTGAAGGAGATTGGAGACTTTAAAGTGGTGACAGGGGAAAGTGTAGTTAAGCAGCATAGAATGGTGGTCTGTAGGATGACGCTGGTGATCAAGAAGAGGAGGAGGAGTTTGAAAGCAGTGCCAAGGATTAAATGATGGAAGTTAAAAAAGGGTGATTGTGAGGTGGAGTTCAGGGAAGAGTTAAGACAGGCACTGGGAGGCAGTGAAGAGTTACCGAATAGCTGGGTAACTACAGCAGAGCTAGTAAGGGAGACTGCTAGAAATGTGCTTGGTGTGACATCTAGACAGAGGAAGGAGGACAAGGAGACCTGGTGGTGGAATGAGGAAGTACAGGAGAGTATACAGAGGAAGAGGCTGGTGAAGAAGAAGTGAGATTGTCAAAGAGATGAAGAAAGTAGACATGAGAATAAGGAGATGAGGCGCATGGCAAAGAGAGAGGTGGCAAAGGCTAAGGATAAGGCATATGGAGAGTTGTATGAGAGACTGGACACTTAAGAGGGAGAAAAGGACATGTACTGATTGGCTAGACAGAGGGATAGAGCTGGGAAAGATGTGCAGCAGGTAAGGGTGATAAAGAACAGTGAGAGAAACGTACTCACAAGTGAGGAGAGTGTGTTGAGTAGATGGAAAAAGTACTTTGAAGGGCTGATAAATGAAGAGAATGAGAGGGAGAGAAGGTTGGATGATGTGGGGATAATGAATCAGGAAGTGAAACAGATTAGCAAGGAGGAAGTAAGGACAGTTATGAAGAGGATGAAGAATGGAAAGGTTGTTGGCTCAGATGACATACCAGTGGAAGCATGGAGGTGCTTTGAAGAAATGGCTCTGGAATTTTTAACTAGATTGTTTAATGAAATTTTGGAAAGTCAGATGCCTGAGGAGCGGAGAAAAGTGTTTTGGTACCTATCTTTAAGAATAAGGGTGATGTGCAGAGCTGCAGTAACTACAGAGGGATAAAATTGATCAGTCACAGCTTGAAGTTATGGGAAAGAGTAGTGGAAGCTAGGTTAAGAAGGGAGGTGATGATTAGTGATCAGCAGTATGGTTCTATGCCAGGAAAGAGCACTACAGATGGAATATTTGCTCTGAGAGTGTTGTTGGAAAAATACAGAGAAGGTCAGAAGGAGTTGCATTGTGTCTTTGTAGACTTAGAGAAAGCATATGACAGGGTGCCTAGAGAGGAGTTGTGGTATTATATGAGGAAGTCGGGAGAGGCAGAGAAGTATGTAAGAGTGGTACAGGATATGTACGAGGGTAGTGTGACATTGGTGAGGTCTGCAGTGGGAGTGACAGATACGTTTAAGGTGGAGGTGGGATTACATCAAGGATCAGCTCTGAGCCCTTTCTTATTTGCAGTGGTGATGGACAGGTCGACAGATGAGATCAGACAGGAGGCCCCGTGGACTATGATGTTTGCAGATGACATTGTGATGTGTAGTGAGAGTAGGGACCAGGTTGAGGAGACCTTGGAGAGGTGGAGATATGCTTTAGAGAGGAGAGGAATGAAGGTCAGCAGGGCTAAGACAGAATATATGTGTGTAAATGAGAGGGAGGGTAGAGGAATGGTCTGGATGCAGGGAGTAAAGTTGGTAAAGCAGGATGAGTTTAAGTACTTGGGATCAACAGTTCAGAGTAATGGTGAGTGTGGAAGAGAGGTGAAGAAGAGAGTACAGGCAGGGTGGAATGGGTGGAGAAGAGTGTCAGGTGTGATTTGTGACAGACGGGTACCAGTAAGAGTGAAAGGGAAGGTCTACAAGAGGGTAGTGAGACCAGCTATGTTATATGGGTTGGAGACGGTGGCATTGACGAAAAGGCAGGAGTCAGAGCTGGATGTGGCAGAGTTAAAGATATTAAGATTTGCACTGGGTGTGACTAGGATGGACAGGATTAGGAAGCAGTATATTAGAGGGTCAGCTCAGGTTGGACAGTTTGGAGACAAAGCAAGAGAGGCGAGATTGCATTGGTTTGGACATGTGCTGTGGAGGGATGCTGGGTATATTGGGAAAAGGATGGGGCTGCCCAGGTAAGAGGAACAGAGGAAGCCCTAAGATTAGGTTTATGGATGTGCTGAGAGAGGACATGCAGACAGTTAGTGTGAAAGAGCATGATGCAGAGGACAGGAAGAAATGAAAACAGATGATCTGCTGTGGCGACCCCTAAAGGGAACAGCCGAAAAAAGATGATGATATATATATGTGTATATATATATATATATATATATATATATATATATACATACATACATATGAACATATTTATGTATCTATATACAATTGATGTTATATGATTATTTGTGAGTCATACGTATATATATATATATATATATATATATATATATATATATATATATATATATATATATCTACATATAGCTGTCTACTTGTCTACATTTACAGATATATATCTGTCCATATGTCCATGCATGTTCATCTCATATTTTGGCCTGTACCTCATTCTCTTGGCAATTGACATGGATAATCATAGCATTGAAGTCACTAACTAATGCCGACACTTTTGTATTTCAGACTTCATCTCCTTCTACATATGTGGTCTAATACATCTAACTGTGTAACTAGCAACATTTTAAGTGTATTAGATCATTAGTTGACATATATCCCTATTTACACCCACATTGTGGCATACTTTGTCCAGACTTCTTGCATTAACAGGTTGTGTGGTATCATATTAATACATTTCTTGTACTGTTGACTGATTGTGCTGGATGAAATGCTTGTGAAAACATCAGGTTATGTATATCTGCCATGGTTTAGTGGTAAATCACTTTATCTATTGAGTGCAGGGTCCTGGGTTCTAGCCTTGCAGAGGCAGTTTATTTTGTTGCTGGGCAGAAGAAGGGTCGTTGGATACAGAGTGATTAAGGCACTTTTAAGCAGTTGTAAGTGGGTTTGCATGGGTTTGAGCAATGGTAAGTACTGCAAACCTCCGATTACAGCTTCTTACACTCAGTTAGCTTCTACTTTGCTTAATCTGTGTATGCAATGCTTACCTCCATTCAAACACACTTAAACATGCTTACTAGTACTTATATATGCTTACTACTGCTTATTTGTGCTTAAACCTGCTTACTAGTGCCTTATTCATTATTACAATGACACTTCACATGTGCATTTAATGCAGTACTCCAGTTCACATTTAAATGTTATTTATTTATACATCAAAAAGATGTAAAAATATGTTCATATACAGATTTCACATGGAAAACTGTATGTGCTGCAGTGGGACTCGAACCAGGAATGCCTGTTCGTTAGGCAGATGCTCTAACCACTGCATTATTGCTGTGCTGCTTTATTTGCATATATATTCCGTGTTATCCTCTTCAGCCTTTCAAGCTGCTTTAACCGTAGCTAAGCAATAAGCAAACCTGCGCACCTATGGTTAGCTGTACTCGGGGTTTTAAAAATAAAAAAGGGGTTTTGTTTTATTTTTATGTCCTGTTGCTGTTATACACATGGGGGACTGTTGGTGGGAATATGTGGACCCTGCACTCATCCATGCTCCGTGTAGGATTAGGAGGTCAGGCAGCGCGCCTTCATTAATATGCATGGCGCGCTGTCGTCCTCCTCCTAAACTGCCACTTCTGTGCAGAACTAGATTAGTCCTGCATGAATGATTAGTAAATCTGGGGGGCAGTGTTAAAGATAATGCATTTTATTTTTCTGTTTATTTATTTGTTTCACTGAATACTGTGGTCTGTCTGTCTCTCTGCAGTTAGTTTCCCACCCGCCTTCCCTTTTCCTGTTGTTGTATTAATGTTTTTTTTTTTTTAAACAAGTTTATTGTTTTTAACATACAAAATAAATATCATAACAATCTTATACAAGCAGTTAAAATATAAATAGTTATAACATTTAATAAAATAACCAAAGTATTTACAGAGACATCCACTACAAATCAAATCAATTGATTAAACTGTAATGTCTTATTATTGAAACTAAGATTTTTTTAACAGGTTTTGTAAAGTATCCCATATAATATAGTGAGACATTTTTCTAGTAGTTCTTGATTTTATTGTCATCCATTCCATATGACACACTTCAGTCATAACATTTTTAAATTCATTAAATGAAGGAGGAGTATCTGAAATCCAATTTCTGGTTATTATTTTTCTAGCCACTGCTAGAATAGACCATAATAAGGGAAGTTTAACTTTTTTAACACTTTTAGGAACAGGAGTATTAAATAATATAAGTGATTTAGAAACAATGAAATTATCTGTGAAAAGGGCCTGCAAAAAATCATTGATTAACTTCCAATATTCCTTCAATTTTACACAGTCATAAAACATATGTGCCCAATCAGCATTTATTTCTACATTACATCTTTTACATAAGTTGTCTTTATTATTTATTTTATTCATCATTAAAGGTGTATAGAAAGATCTATGTAAAAATTTCCAAGTAAAAAGTCTCCAATTAATGGAAGTAGTTTTATAAGCAGATTCCAATATATATTGTTTATCTTGTTGTTTTGGTGATTCACCATTAATGGAAATGAAATAATTCCAATAGGTATCTGAACTGTAATGAGTTTCTTCTCTAATAATTTTATGTATGTGTGAAAGCTTACCTTTATCAGAAACTCTATGTTGTAAATTTAATATCAAGTAATCAATCAGAATTGGAACAGATTCTTTAACTGTTAAAGACATTAAATCAATTTTATTAATAAGATGTTGTCTAAAAGTCTGAATTTCTAACCAACATGTTTCTCTCAAATCAAATTCTTGCTTTAAGAAGTCTAAATTTTTAACTTTATTATCAGACAGCAACTGACACCAATACTTTAAATCATTCTCAGTGACTAAAAGAGTTCTTTCAGAGGTGGTTGACAAAAGAATACCTTGTGTATACATTATAGGGAATAGGATAAAATTCCATTCTTTATACCTAGGATGCATAAATATAAAATTACGATAACTAATAATAATGTTTAATGGGTAACTAACTATATATTTTGGTGTAATAGATGAAGTACAAAATTCTTTTAGTAACCATAACATGGGGTTATTTACAATAATATTTTTATGTATTAAAGAGATTTTCATGAAGTGAATGCTAATTAGTTCCCAGTAATCTTTCCATCTTGCAACATATGACTGATCTATTAACAAAGTAATAACTTTTATAATAGAAGAGATAGTATATAAATTAAAGTCTGGAAATGAAATGCCCCTTGAGACCAGCTATTAGTATGTTTCTTTAATGCAATCCTAGGTCTATTTGGTGCCCATAAGAAATTTAACATCAATGAATTCAATTTCTTAATAATTCTTTTTGTAGGTGGGAGTATTATTGATTATATTAAATATAATATCTTAGGGAATATTATCATTTTAATAATTGTGAGTCTCTCTTCCATGGTAAAAAACATATTGTTCAAGCTATTGAAAAGATTTTGTATATTAAGAAGACAGTTACTATAATTATTATGTATAATGGATTTAATATCTTTAGTTAATATTATACCTAAGTAGGTTATCTGAGCTGAGTTGGGTATATATTTGTTAAAATCATTAATGAGGACATTTTTTCGTGTGTATATTGGTAATATTTTAGTTTTTTCTTCATTAAATATCAAACCAGAGATATTTTTAAAATCCAGCATTTTATCAAATAAGGACTGCATAGAGTCCTGATGACGTAATTAGAACATCATCTGCAAAAAGTTGAATTTTAGATATTGCATTTTCATCTATATCAAATCCTTCTATATCAGTACTATTTCTGATCAAATTAGCCCAAGGCTCCATTATTAAAGTAAATAATAGTGGTGAGAGTGGACACCCTTGTTTTGTACCTTTTAAAATGGGTATTTTTTGTGAGACATAAGTTCCTATCTTAATATAAGCCAGTGCTCCTTTATATAGATGTTCAATTAGATTTACAAATGCATCAGAGAAATGTTTGCACTTTAGTAAGATAAACAAGTAGTCCCAACTTACTGAATCAAATGCTGAACTTATATCGAGACTAATAAGTGTTAAATCTTTCTTTTTCCTGTTTGCAAAATCAATTAACGTTAAAGTTCTCCTTATATTATCAAAAGTATTTCTATTTATAATAAAGCCTGTCTGATCTATATCTATTATGCCTGGGATGATTGTCTTTAATCTATCAGCAAAAATACTCATAAACATTTTATAGTCAACATTAAGTAATGAAATAGGTCTATATGAAGTGCATCTGGTTGGGTCTTTATTGGGTTTTAAAATTGGTGAAATAAATGTGTATTGCCAAGATGGGGGAGTTGTTAACTCATTTTGAGCCAAAATAAAAACCTTATGTATTAATGAGTAAGTACTTTTAGGAAGAATTTTATAAATCTCTGGTATAATACCATCATTACCCGGTGCTTTGTTTGATTTAAGTTTGTTTATTTGTGTAATAACCTCTGTAGATGAAATATTTTTATCTATTAGTTTAGTCTGTTGTTTGTTAAGTTTTTTGTTCATGTTTGTAGTTATAAATTTCTTTATTTTATCTTTAGGATCCATATTAATGTTATTATGATTAATTTTGTGAAAGTGATTTCTAAATTCATCTAAAATTTCTGGTAAACTAGAAACATTCTTCTTTTTCCCTGGAGAGAAAATTTCTTTGATATGATTTTGCTTATTCAACCTTTTTGTTTTATTTTTAAGTTTATGTAAGTATTTGGGACTTATTGAGTAAGACAAAACTTATATTTCTCTAATGTTATTTTGACTTTATGGGTTAAAATTTCTTTGTATTTCTCATTTAATTTATTTATTTCCTCAATTACTTTTTGTCCATAATATTTTCTTTATTATTATGTTTGTATGAGTCTAATTTGCTTTGAATATCTAGTAATTCCTTGTCCCAAGATTTCCTTTTATTATTATACCATCTGATACTTTGTCCATATAAATATGATTTTAAAGCATCCCAAATGTAAACAATGGAGACATCAGGTGTAGTGTTTAAGTCTAAGAAATGTTGCACTTCTGAAAGTATATAATCTTTATAGTCTTTTAGTTGAGTTAAGTATGCTGGTATTCTTTTGATCTGAACATTATAAGTACTTTTTACCATAAACTCAAAGACAATTGAATTATGATCTGATATAGGACACGAAATGATTTTGGAATTAATTAAGTCTGTTACCATCTGGTTAGAAATAAAGACTCTATCTATTCTTGAATAAGTTTTATATCTGTTAGAAAAAAAAAGGGTATGGTAATGATTTTGAATCTATCTGATTATTAATATCATTCAAATGATATAAATTAACAAAATCCTTTAAATGTTTTGCATTAGATGTAATTTTCCTTTTTCCTATAGTAGTAGTATCTTTTTCATGTAGGATACAATTAAAGTCACCTGCTAAAATAATATCTCCTATAGAAAATGATATGATCTTATTGAGATGGTGTTTCACTGTATTAATGCCAATTCCTGGTATCCAATATACATTGATTAATGTGTATATCTTCCCATTAATCTGTATTGTAACCATACAGAACATTCCTTTATCATCTTTATAAGACTTAATAGTTTTAGGTATGGGCATATTTTTATTCCATAAAATAGCCACTCCTCTCTTTTTCTGTGTGTGTTCTGAACTAACCAAGACTGTATATTTATTAGTGGCTAATTTATCTATATCCTTTTTCAGGAGATGTGTTTCTTGAAGGAATATTAAGTTGGCTCTATGCAAATTAATATATGTCATTAAACTTGCCCTTTTTTTAAAGAAGTTCCTTTTAGAGATATCATTTAGCTTTTATAAACATATAAGACATATAATCAGAATAACAATTAACAAAATAAGTGATATTATATCTCCTCCTTTAGGTGTTCCATTAATTATAACTGTATTTAATGAAAATCTTATGGAATTTTGTGTAAGTTTCACTTTTATTCGTAGTGACAATGAGTTTATAAAATGTGATGTGGATGTCAGAGCTATATACATACAACAATGATCAGGTGAAAATAATGTTAGGATTAAACATTGCACCCAGCCTGGAGTTAAGAACTCCAACTTCGAGTAGCTCATACCACTCAAGTTATCCCCCAATCCTAAGCAGCAGTACCTCAGCTGCCACCAAATTAATTCAATACTAACTAATATTAACTAAAGTTAACCTCATTTAATTAGATTATCTATTATGACAAAGCTAAACAATTTATAAATCAGCTTCATATAAACAAGTAAGAACATTTAGAAACAGCTCATATTACTATGTACATCTATTCTGTATAATACACTCATAATCAAAATAGCATTCTAACAATCTTGATAATGGGAACAGAGAAGAGAGAGAGAGAGAAAGAGAAAAAAAAAAGGGGGGCATATCCATATGTTAGTTTATTAAAAGTTTGTAAGAATAAGTTCTTATGTTCATTTGAATTCAATATCTTAGGCTATTATGGTTCAAACATTACATATATTAGAGAATTCCTACTTTCTGCCATAGAAATGCAATTAACAGTTTTAAAAACTTTAAATTACTTGCACCAAAAGCTTACTTCTCATACTTATTATTGCCAATCAAATAAAATATTTATTCTCATACATAAGTTAAAAAATCATACTGCAGAGCAATGTTAATTCCTAGTTATACATAAATCATTATGATGAAAGCCTTGTGTATTTTATATATCTGAACTGCAGCTTTAAAATATGTCACCTGACAATTTCTTCTTAAATATAATCATAATGATACTTATGCTTGTCAGTTAGTCAAGGTAAATGATTTATAACATTATATATGTTTAAATCATAAGTATTTATATACATTAGTGTGCTGCAGTCATATAAGCTTTCAAAAACAAGTGTATATGTGATTTACCTTCTATGCCTTCTAAAATATCTCACTTGTTTACTATGGCATACTAAATCATTTAAAATCATTATAACTTTTATATTTTATAAAATACATCTTAAATAAATAAGCTGTTATAAGGAATAACTCACATTTAGGTGTCATAAAGTTTGTTTTTCATCACAAAGTCACATTTACAGCAGTTCTACTTCCTGAAACAGCATTCTTCATGAATCTGCGATGTGTCAGTGTGAAATCAGGGGTCAAAGTTCAAAATGACTGCTTTCAGCTTCTCTGCGTGTATTCTGAGTGTTGAAGCTTTTAAAACAACTCAAGGACACTATTCACGAGGAAACCCACATCCCAGATTGTCTCCCCTAACATTCTGGTGGGAATTTTAGCAAAAGCAAGTGACTGACATTCATTTAGTAATACAAATGAATCTAAACAGTGCAAAACCTTCGCAAAGTATTTTACAAGTCATTACAGTCTCTATGACAGTGAAACCAAGCCTACAGTTATTTAACATATTATACAACTTATTTTTATATGCCCCATTTCATTTTCTCATACAGATCTTATTATATACATATATCAGTATTATCAGAAGTATATAACTATATATATAAAAGAGAGAGAGAAAGAAAGAAAAAAATGAGAAAAAAAGAAAGAGAGAGAGAGAAAAGAAAGAAAGAAAAAAGAAGCTACAAAGAGTATCTACAAAGATATATTATTTGCTGTTTGTTTTAATAATGTTAAACATGAGACTTATTACTTACAACTATTTTAGTTCTAATTATTTGCAATTATATCACGACATATTATTTGAAATCATGTATAAGCAATTAAGTCATGGTATAATATTTAGCAACAGTGTTTAAACAGCATAAATAATTTTAAAGAGCTAATAAGTTGTTATTTCACTTATTCCATATTTTTCATCAAACTTCTCACCCTACCCTCCCCCACCCCTCAGTAAATGCATAGTTTAGAAAGAATGCCATTATTTAAAACAAGAAGAGAAAGGAAATGTATCAAATTACTAACCTTAGGTCTCTTTATCACAAAGAGAAACAAGTTGATTCATAGCATGTTATTTGTTCCTCAGAAAGTTTGATTATTTATAAAACATAACAGTTCTTTGCACACAAAAAGTAACTTTGAATATATCTTTAAAACATTTGTGGCTTTCTGAAAATGTAGTAACTGTAATTGAAGAGTTCACAAGAAAAAACAATATAGAACATGTCATTTATTTTTTAGTCTTTTTTGCTTCTCCGAAGCCTTCCAAGAAGTTCCTGTTGCCATCCTCTTTAGCGAAGGACTTGCCCATTCCATATCTTCTATTTTATCTAATATTTTATTTTTTTTTAATATACAACAAAGCAGAGTCCAAGTCTTCAAAAATTCTAGGGCCATCAGGTAAAAAGATTTTTAGTTTGGCAGGAAACAAAAGGTGAGTTTTGAACTGTGCTTTCTTAAGCTCTCTTATTAATGGCAAAAAAACATTTCTTTTAGTAATTACCAAGGAAGAATAGTCATTGTCAAAACGCACAGTTGCCTCATTAATTTTTATAGGTGCTTTAGCCCATGCAGATTTTAATACCATCTCCTTGTCATAAGATGATAAAAATCTTACAATAACTGATCTAGGATATTTTTTATTAGAGTTAAAATTAGATAAAGACCTATGGGCTCTTTCAATACCAAAAGAAAATGCTTCTGACAAATCTAAAGTTTTAGGAAGCCAAGTATTTAAAAAGGAAGTAATGTTGTTACCTTCTATATTTTCTGGCAGTCCAAAAATCCTAATATTATTGCATCTGGATCTGTTTTCCAGGTCATCAAGTTTGGATTGTAGTTGTGTGTTCTGTTTCAGTAAAAATTCAATGTTAATTTCTTCTTCTTGAATTCTGTTGTCCATATCATTAAGAGTCTCTTCTATACCAGTAATCTGAGCTTTCTGATGTTGTAAGTCTTGATGTAACAAATCCATTTGTTTTGTAGTTTTTTCTATAAAGTTATCAATTTTAGTATCCAGTCTGTCCATTTTAGTTGTTAGTTGCTGAATAGTTAATAGTAAAGACTGAAGCTCTTTCTTGATGCTGGAATCCTGACTGCTTGCCTTACTGGAACTCATTCTGAACAGAGGTGATGAAAGAGAAATTTCCAAGATGATTTCTGACATGAAAATTATTTAAATTTTCTTTCTTTTTTTGATATTATTCAAGAAACTGATATTCCAAACGTATTTAGAAAGAAAATTATTACATTAGTTGAATTTAAAAGTAATTATTTCCTGTCAGAGCAGTTATGTTGGTGGAGCTGAAGAAATCTGCTGCTATCCTGTGTTCATCCTTGGCCACGCCCCTTGTTGTATTAATCTTGATGGCTTTGGAATTGCCCACCACTCCTGTAAATTTGTGTTTGAAAAATCCTCCTGGGTCCATCTCATTTGCTCATTCAACTGAGTACAGTGAGATCATATTTTGATTTCAGACACTCCTACCAGTCCCATCTGTTCAGCTCTATCCCAGTCTAGTGTCATTACCTCGTTCTACCTAATACAGAGAGAACATTTGAGAAGGCCAACCCACTTAGGCCCTTAACCTTGAATTATTTTCTGTTTCTCCTTTATCCCTTGCCACTTTAAAAAAAAAAAAACTTTGCTAGAATCTCCTTGCGTTCTGAATGAGTGTGCTTCTCAGCTGATAAGTATATTTTTGGCACTTTTTAACTGTTCAGAGTTGAATAAAACAATAATTTAATTCAGTTCAGAATACAGTTTGAATAAATTGCATTTAATTAAACCATGTTTGCTTTAATATTGCTATTCACTCAAGTGTGTTAGCTTGCACTGCATTTAAATTGTTTTTAGTGCTGTTTTAGCTGCTTTTCTGTAAAAAAAATTCTAAGCTTGTTTCCTGCCATTTCTGTAACTAGTCTATTCCAGATACAAATGTGTTGTATCCAGGACTTTTTGTAAGCTTCTGAGCACCCCAAGCCTTTCTGTGTCAGAGGGAAGCCTTCTAGCTTGTCAGTGGGAATGGTAACCAATGGGTAGCCTATCTACCACAAGAGTAGTGGTTTCTGGCTCAGAAATTGTAGTTTATTGGCCGTTTGGGCAGTTTTTTCATCTCCTTCAACTTTCTGGTCTAAAACCCAGCGTTTGTGCTTTTCCCACCTTTCCTGTAACTAGTCTAGTCCAGATACAGATTTGCTATATCCAGGACTGTATGTAAGCTTCTGAGCCCCCCAAGCCCTTCTGTGTTGGAGGGAAGCATTCTAGTTTATCTGTGGAAGTGGTAAGTACTAGGTAGCCTATCTACCACAAGAGGAGTGGTTTCTGGCCCAGAATTTGTAGTTTATTGGCCGTTTGGGCAGTTTTTCCATCCCTTTCAACTTTCTAGTTTAAAAGCCCACATTTGCCCTTGTTTCCCACCTTTCCTGTAACTAGTCTAGTCCAGATACAGATTTGTTGTATCCAGGACTGTTTGTAAACTTCTGAGAGGTGCCAAAGTCTGCTCTTCAAATTTTCCCTTAGATCTGCTAGTTCTCTCCTCTCCTGCACTTTTACTGGCTTATTAGTCTAGCACTTTACCATACCAGACTTCTTGTAGCAATTATTGTAGCACACAAAAGTGCTACCAGCACTAAACATTCTACAAGGAAACAGCTTCAGTACTTCTTATTAATGCCAACCCCTCCAGGCATGTATAAAGGTCAGTTCCCTGTGCTTTCTCCTATTATCCTGGTGAACTTGGGCATCCTGAGGCAATGTAGCAACTATCTCATGTACACCATCGACCCTATTCTCTTACCTCCCAACACTCAGATTTGCAAGAGATGCACTTATATATCCAAACTCGAAGCCACGCACTCTCCAGCCAAGACTGCAATAGCTGGTAAAGAGGTGAAGGTCAACACTTGCACCACACCACATGGAACACATAGCCCTCCAGAACACATACCAGCACTGCCTTCACATAAAAACACAAACCACACACCCACCTTTGTGGAGGATCTAAATAAAAATCTACCCAAACAGCAGAGACCTCCAAGGCAGAAATGCACTCAAACCACCGCAACACAACACTAATCACGAGACACAGAACTCTCTTAAACAGTGTGCCACTCAACCAAAGCCCTTACGGCAAAACAGCATGCCCAGCACGCTAGTCATATGTGACTCGATAGTGAGGCGCACTGATGTCCAACACAAGGCCAGCAATATATGATCCAGAAGTCACAAAATAAAAGTAAAAATACTAAGTCTATTACATATAACTGGCTGAAAACAGCCCTTTATTAGTAAGACAGACCGGTTTCGGCAACCAATGCCTTCTTCAGTGTATGAACATTTCACACAAAATACAATCCATTTATAGACACACCCCACCTGAGAGGCAAGTGGAAAATGCAACCAATGTGTGGTTAAAGAGAAAGAACACAAAAAAATATATATACACTGCTATAATGCCTAATAGTAAATGCAATCATGGCTTAGTACTAAAAATATACACTGCTATAATGCATAATTGTACATGTAAACATGGCTTAACATTAGATAACAAATGTAACATTTATATAAATTTCATATAATAATACGAAAAATATTATGGAATGCCCCCCACATATTGTATTAAATATCATGAATGTAACTAGTATGAGAAAACACATAATATGGTTAATGGTAATCATAACCATAGAGTCACATCAAGAACATGAACAGAGTGCACTAGGTGTCCCAACCAAAAATATGTGGTTAATAAATGATGTAGCCGGATTGGGGAATCCATGCTTAGTCCAATGTTCCATAATGCTTGGTTCAGCTATAATCGAAGCAGGTATGTTGATATACCTGTAACTGCCCTTCATCAGATTCTATGTGACACATATGAAAAACTGTAGAAAAATATAAGAGATAGAGGCATACAGATTACTATAAACCAATAATCATAATAATTCATGATGAAAATGTGTTATGTAAATCATTTACCATAAACCTGAAACATGAACTATACCCACCTCTATCCCTATAGTTGCAAGTGGTCATTAAGTCCATGGGGAAATAGAGCCCCCAATGTAATGATCCAATGTTGTTCCTTATGAGTAAGTATTTTGTGCCATCCCTGGGGATTACTGCGGTCACCCAGAATTCTGTCAATGATTACAAAAGAAAACTGTGCTTCAGGATGTTTGAGAGTATGCCTGTACAGGGCTTTGGTATCTTTCCTGATTTTAATATCTGATCTATGTTCATTGATCCGTGTTCTCAATGGTCTAGAGGTTTGACCTACATAAAAAGCTAAACAACGACAAGTTTCCAAATAAATCAGCCAACTGCTGCTGCAGTTGCCAAATATTCTGCATTGATACACTTTGCTAGTATTACGACTAGTAAATTCCTTGCTCTTAATAACTTGTTTGCATGAGCCACAATGGACACATGGGAAAGTGCCTACTAATATATCCCCTGATATTGTCATTTGATGGTGTATTGCTCCCCCACTTTCTTTGTGTTTGAAATGTGAAAAGAGAGAACCAAGAGTTCTGCCTCTCCTATAGGAGAAGTGGCATTTCTGATCCAATATTGTTCTCAAATATTCGTTGGCCATGAGAATATTCCAATGCCTATTGATGATACCCTTAAGAGCATTGGAATTTCTACCAAACGTGGTTACAAACCGAATGATATTTGTGGAGCAATCCCTGGTGTTAGATTGATACTGTAACAAAGTTTTTCTCTCAGTATTCTTAGTCTAATTCCAGGCATTAAGAATATCTTGGTGTCTATAGCCCCTGTTGGCAAACCTGTGATAGAGATCCAAACCATCTCGATCAAAATCACCATGTGTCGAGCTCAAGCGTTTAATATGCATAAACTGTGACTTGGGGATGTTGCGGATGGTGTGGCCTGGGTGCATGCTGGAGGCATGCAACAAAGTGTTATATTGAGGATATTTATGATAGGATCTAGTGTTCAATGTATGGTTTGTATTTCTGGTAATGGTAACATCCAAAAAGTTAATGCTTTGGAGATCATATGTAACCGTAAACTCTATACCCCATACATTTTGGTTGAGATATTCAACAAATTCCTGTAGATACCTAACATCTGCCCACCACACCATCCAGCAATCATCCAAGTACCTGCGCCAAATGTCTATTTCAACCAAATAGATGTTATGAAGTGGGTCATAGATCATGCATTCTTCAAAAAATGCCATGAATAAATCGGCGTAAATGGGAGCAAAAGATGCTCCCATCGCCATGCCCTGCAGTTGCCAATAGCATAGTCCTTGGAAATAAAAAACATTCTTGTTGAGAACATGTTCTGTCATGCAGATAAGCAATGTATTGAACTCTGGAGAGTATAAGGCAGCCCTATCCAACCAATATTGAAGGGCCTGTAGGCCAGCCCAATGTGGAATGCTAGTATATAAGGCCTTGACGTCCAATGAACACATAAGCCACCCCGGCTCAAGTTGGCAGTCCTGTATGATCTGTAGAAATTGGGTCGTATCCTGCAATCTAGCCCTTACACAACCCAGCAATGATTTAAGATATTGGGTAAGAAAGGCAGATAAAGGTTCCGTCAAAGACCCAATACCAGATACAATTGGTCTGCCTGGGGGATTGGTAATGGACTTATGTATTTTTGGTAGCAAATATAAGATTTGTTTCTGAGGATCCTTAACTGTTAACTGAAAAACACAATTTTTAGTTATAATACCCTCCCCAAGGGCAAGATTCAAAAACCTATCTATTTCCTGTTTGAAATGAGTAGTAGGATCATATGTCATGTGCATGTAGCATCTTTTGTCAGACAGTTGAGATTGACCCTCATTCAAGTATAAACTCATGTCCATGACAACCACGGCTCCCCCCTTATCTGCTGGTAGGATGGCAATATTTTTGTTCTCCCTGAGCTCATTGAGTGCAGTAGATTCCTGTATAGAAAGATTAGATCTTATTATATCGTGTTCTCTATGTGCAAAATGTAGGTCTCTAAGTACCGCTTGCAAAAAAACTGAAACATGTTTGTGCATAGGTGGTTGAAAATCAGATTTGATGAATCTAAACTCCTCAGTTCTTTGGGACTCTTTATCTGCAAAAAACAGTTTCAAATTCAAGTTACGGCAGAAACTCATGACATCAGTGACAGTATTATGTTCATTACAAAAGAACCCAGGGATAAAACCCAAGCCTTTATTCAAAAGTTGTAAATGCTGTACAGACAAAGTTTCTTTAGATAAATTCAAAACATTTTGATTGACCTCCTGATTTACGTTAGAAAATTTTGGATCAACCCCTCGAGGGAATTGGGCATGTTTACCACTTCTGTGTTTGCGTCCACCCCTATGCCTGGGACCTTGTCTAAAGGGATAACTCTATTCGATTTTTTTCTATGTGGTGAATCCTTATTACTGGAACTATCATAATCAGTACATGGGGAATCCTCCCCTGTTGAGCTGGCATATGTTTGATCCCTGTTTTTCAAAATAGACCGAGGTCTTTTCTTGTTAAGACTATGAGTGGGAATATTAGATGTGGAGCCGGAGCTGGTACCCATGAATTTCACTGTTCTCTGGGAGTCAAAAGGGCGCCCCCTTTGATAGTCCATATAATCTCTTTTAAACTTTTTGATTTTTCTATCTTTAGTAATTTTATCATGGTTTGTGAGTTCCTGTGATAGCTTGTTGATAGAGTTTTGAAATGTGGTTTGAGACTCAAATCTTTTACAATCTAAACACATAGTTTTGACTTCCTGAAGGTTAATGTCAATCATACGTTCATAATATTGAGCCAGTATGTTGACAAAAAGCATGGACCCTTTCTGTAAGGCTTCATGCCACTCATTAGATAATTTGTCTTTTTGTCTGCCAACCAATGGTTGTAACTGAATACGAAGACCCCTTGGGGCAATATTTTTATGTAAATATGCCCGTAACAAATGCAAGTGCCATATGTTTGATCTCAGGTTCTTAAGACCCTTAGAAAGAGAATTAAATGCCAATTCACAATTCATGGTTGATTGTTCCACTGATTCATTGGAATTGCTGCCTGGCGAGGCATGGATACTGAAAACTCCAATGTCCTTCCGATCGGCACACAATCCAGTAATGATACTGTCTAGGTCCATGCTTGATATATGTTACAAGCCCCAAAACCAGAGACCACAAACCAAGTTAAAACACTATGACAGAGAATCAGTATTTAATAATAATATATAGTGATGATGGATATCAGCCCCTGAGTCACATCAAGATTCCCTACTTACTACCAAAAAAATTTGATTGTTATACCAGAGAAAAAAAACCCCACACACAAAGCCAGCACAGCAAGAGGAGATATCAAGGTAAGAACCAAACCAATAGTCTGAATATGCAGTCTATACACCTTGGAATTAGGTGTTAATGACCTCTCGAAGTGTAAGTCTGTTGTACAACACCAACAGTACCAATATAAAGATGTGCCCAGTAAATGGCCAAAATCAGTATGATGTTAACAGACAGTCAACACATCAACACTGTGTAGCACAATTAGATTATAGGGCCTGCAAGTGCACCATAATAATGCTTGTAAAAACCACTGATATTCCTAGCTAAGCCTAAAAAGGTGTATCCAAGACTAATATAGTGATATAAGAAGCATACAATGGCACTAGTGCCTATAATGATAGATATATCAAAAGTATATCAAAAATATATCAATATTGTGATGCTCACGTAGTAATGTATATACTATGCATATTGATAAGAATCAAGTTAACAAAATCAGTTAAGAAACTGTATTGATAATATAGTTGGCTCTAAAAAGCCTGCTACAGAACCTGATATATATATATATATATATATATATATATATATATATATATATATATACACAAACGATATTATTAGTGACCTACACAATAGAGAAATAGCATAATATAAAGGAAAAATAATAATATTGTACACAAAACAGATGTTACAAGTTATGGTAAGCAGTCATTGACATGAGCGATGCAAACAGTTATTAAAAAAGCATCTCCACCAATGTAGAAAAGCATATACTTATAAATGTAGTGAAAAATATTTAAAAGAATATAAATAATTGTTATATCCTGATAAAGAAGGAGACCACACGGTTTCTGGAGTTGTAAGGCCTTTCTTTATTAAGAGCCTCCAGGTGCGCACCCATGCTACATCTCACAACTTCTGCAAGTCATCCATACACCGGAACCAACAAGTTACCAGAGAATACAGAACCAACATTACATGTTGCAATCCCCATAGCGCCCCTACAGTACAACAACAACATTACCAGCCCGAATACTACATCCCTCCCCTTTTAAGCGAGGACATAATCCCTTACATAAGCAAACTAGGGAGCAAGTTCAAAACAATGCATTTAGGCACTTACTTCTAAATAACGGGCTAGTTATTAACTGGTTACCATACAATCTAGCTATGTTGTTCTTGTAATTCATACATGCACTTTTTTTAACATTGATAGTCCTTCAAGTAACTAGGTTTAACCAGCACACGCTTAGAACGGCGCAGTGGTACCACCTTAGGTGACTCCGGCGTCACAGCTACCACTTCAGGTATCGGTATGTCCATCCCTGGAACAGTTGGATCCTCGGAAACCTCTCCTTCCACGTCCCGGCGGTCTTCCTTGATTGGCGATCCTCCGGCCACTGCGAGCCCTGGTTCCGAACTGAATGGTATTTCCGAGGCTGGCAGTTCCATGGAGTCCTTCTGTTCACTCCGCAGAATCTGGTCTACATGTCTCTTCACCAAGAAATCTCCATTCAACCTCACCTGGTATGATAATGGACCTGTACTCTTGACAATGACCCCTGGAATCCATTTAGGTCCATAACTAAAATTTCGCTTCATCACTGCATCTCCCTCCAGAAAACTTCTCTCTCTCCATCGTCGATCATGACATTCTTTTTGCCTCCACTGGGTCCTCTCTACCTTAGCTCGGACGTTTGGATGCACTAGATCCAACGTGGATCTTAATCTCCGTCCTTGCAACATCTCGGCAGGTGACAAACCCGTGGTAGACTGGGGTGTGATACGGTAGTTGAATAACACCCTTGACACTTTTGCTGCTATACTTCCTTCTCCGGACTTTTTCATCATTGCTTTGAAAGTTTGGACAGCCCTCTCAGCACAACCATTTGAAGCTGCATGGTATGGTGCTGATGTGATGTGTACGATGCCATTTTTCCTCAGAAAGCCCTTGAACTCTTCACTCGTGAAACATGAAGCATTATCGGATACAATAGTCTCTGGTAGTCCTTGGCTACTGAAACTTTTCCTCAAGCATTCAATGGTAATGAGGGAAGTGGGTGTTTTGACTGGATAGGCATCCATCCATTTAGAATGAGCATCCATGATTATCAAAAACATGGCCCCCATAAAAGGCCCGGCATAATCTATATGAAGTCTCTGCCAAGGTCTACTCGGCCACTCCCATGGATGTAGTGGCGCCGCCACAGGCAAGTTGCGATGTTGTTGACATGTTTTACACTCATTCACAGCGACTTCAATATCGTGGTCCAACTTGGGCCACCAGAAATAACCGGGCTAAGGCCTTCATTCGTGTGATGCCCACATGACCTTGGTGCAACTGCTGTAAAAGTGCCCCTCTTCCTGGGGACGGAATTATCACTCGTGCCCCCCACAGTACACATCCAGCTTGCACACTCAGTTCTGTTTTCCTCACCTCATAAGGCCGAAAAACTGGATCCGTTTGTTGGACTGGCCAGCCTTGCTGGACCCACTGAAACACTCTAGCTAGCACCGGGTCTTTGCGTGTCCATTCACTCAGTTCCCTGGCAGACACCAATGTGATGTCCTCCATCATCAAAACTCGGTCCTCCGCTTCCTGTTCTTGAAGATGCCCTGGTATCGGCAGACGACTTAGCGCGTCCGCATTACTATGGTGTTTTCCGGGCTTATAAACAATCTCGTATTCATAAGCTCTCAATGTTACAGCCCATCTCTGAATGCGGGGAGAAACCATCTGCGGCACTGCTTTCATCTCGTTGAACAGTGACAACAAAGGCTTATGATCGGTGCAAATAGTAAACCTCCTTCCATAAAGGTATTTGTGAAACCGTTTAATTCCAAACATTACAGCCAAACCCACTTTATCTAGCTGAGAATAGTTTGACTCCGCTTGTGTTAAAGTTCGTGACATGAACCCAATGGGTCTTTCTTGTCATCTGGCATCCGGTGTGCCAACACCGCTCCTAACCCATAAGGTGAGGCATCACATGACAAAATTAAGTCCCTGTGACTATCGTAGTGCACCAATACCTCTGAAGACTGCATTAGTTCCTTTGACTGTTCAAACGCTCTGTCCTGTTCCTCTTGCCACGACCACTGAGCCTCCTTCCTTAATAGCTTATGTAAAGGAGCTAACAGCGTTGACAAATTCGGCAGGAACCTGTTATAATAGTTGAGTAAGCCTAAGTAGGCTTTCAGCTCTGTAACATTTGTGGGTGCTGGCGCCCGTTGAATGGCTTCCACCTTATTTGGCAGGGGGTGTAGGCCTGATGCATCCACCTTGTAACCTAGGAATTCTGCTTCCTTTGCCATGAAAGCACATTTACTCCGCTTCACCCTCAGACCTGCCTCTCGCAGTCGTCTCAGCACCTCGTTCAGCATCTCCAGATGCTCTCGAATGTTCCTACCCGTCAATAGGATGTCGTCTAAATACACAGCCACCTTTGGAATTCCTGCCACTAGTTCCTCCATTATTCTCTGGAAAATAGCTGGACTCGAGGAAACCCCAAAGGGTAAACGATTGACTTGGAACAAACCTTTGTGTGTGGTAAGGGTGACATACGCCTTTGACCCTTCTTCCAGCACTACTTGTTGATATGCCTGACTGAGGTCCAGTTTACTAAACCTTTCACCTCCCGACAATTTTTTAAACACATCCTCCACCTTGGGCAAGGGATACTGCTCCAACTTCGAGACTTGGTTCACTGTTAACTTATAGTCACCACATATGCGTACAGTACCATCTGGCTTTAATACGGGAACAATTGGTGCGGCCCATTCCGCAAACTTTACTGGCTCAATTATACCTTGCTTAGTGAGTCGCTCCAACTCACACTCAACTTTCTTCTTCATTGTGTATGGTACGGGTCGGGGTTTGTAAAATCTTGGCATTACATTTTCTTTAACGTGTATTTTTGCTGGTGGACCCCTCCATGTCCCCAGTTTCTCTTTGAAAACTTCTTCGTTATTCTCCAGCACCTCTTGCAAGGTCAGGCCCTGCTGTTCTACTTTATGGAGCTGTAGGCAGTTCATATCCAGCTCCTTTAACCACGCCCAGCCTAGCAGGTTTGGTCCCTTACCTGCTACCACCATGACTGGCAACTGTTTGGCTTGGTCTTTATATCTCACAGTCACGTTCACCATCCCCACTGTGGGAACTATTTCACCGGTATATGTTCTCAAAGTCACTGAACTGTCCTGCAGCTTCGGAGCTTCTCTGGGCCATAACTTCCCATACTCAGCCTTAGACAGAACTGTCACACTACACCCCGTATCCACTTCAAACTGCACCATTTTACCATTCAAGTCCAACTGGGTTTTAATGGGATCAACTCTTTCCCACCTGGCCTCTTTCATGTTGAACATCATAAACACTTCCTCTTCTGCCCTGGGTTGTTGATCTGTACCTTCACGCATGTGGTGTGCATACTGCCATTTTATTTTTCGGTTTCCCTTTCTGTCCATTGTACTGCTCTTTTCCTCCCCCTTTCTCGGCTGGTCCCGAGAGAGCGTTGAGCGGCACATTTTTTTCACACGGCCCTTTTTTCCGCAAGTATGGCATTTTTTGTTTAAAAAACGACAGTTCCGTGACAGATGTTCACCTCCACACCTGTAACAAACATACTGACCAGACTTCCCTTGTGGTTTATGCTCCATGACCACCTTATGCAATGGCAGAGGGGTAGCACTCCTGCTCCCCACCCCTTCAATGGTTCTTGGCTGTAAATCACGAATGTCTTTATTCGCTGTCTCTATGGCCTGTGCCAACTTCAAGGCCTTTTCAAACGACAACTCAGGCTCCGCTAACAATCTGCATTGTATGCGGTCATCTGCAATGCCACATACGAGCCTATCTCGTAGCATTTCTGTCAGTCTGTCCCCATAATCACAATGTTGCGCCAGTTCCCTCAACACTGCGACATACTCCATTACCGTTTCATTGGCCCTCCTAGTCCTGGAATTTAACTTGAACCTCTGGACTATGGCACTCGGCTTCGGGTTATAATGTGACTGAAGCAAGTTCGTCAACTCTGTGAACGATTTGTCCCCCGGTTTATCAGAACTCAATAAGTTCCTCATCAGACTGTACGTCTTGCTGCCCACCGAGCTCAGCAATATGGCTCGCTTCCGACCCGCTTCCATTATCTGGTTTGCCACAAAAAAATGTTCCAACACTTCACAATACTCCTCCCAGGTCTGTGTCTGACAGTCGTATGCAACCAGTGACCCCAACATGGAACCAGACATCACTCCGGCAGGCCCAGTCTCTTCATCGTCCAACATGAACTGCACCCCACCATTTTCACTCGCAGCGGACTCGGAGGCATCCCATCCTCTCATCGCCAATATGTTATATCCTGATAAAGAAGGAGACCACACGGTTTCTGGAGTTGTAAGGCCTTTCTTTATTAAGAGCCTCCAGGTGCGCACCCATGCTACATCTCACAACTTCTGCAAGTCATCCATACACCGGAACCAACAAGTTACCAGAGAATACAGAACCAACATTACATGTTGCAATCCCCATAGCGCCCCTACAGTACAACAACAACATTACCAGCCCGAATACTACAATAATCCTAGACAATCTTTAACATCCCCAAAACATCTTCAGTAAGTGCACCAAAAAAGAAGTCTACACATTGGAATAGACCAACTGTTCATCAGCTTCTTGTTATTATGAAGCAATCTGTGTCCGCAAAACAGTCACTGATATCCCCAACCTCGAAAGATTGCTGTTTGTATTTGTCAAAAAATCGACCACCATTCCATGTTGCTCCGGTTGCATTAAGCATAGACATTCATAATTCCCCTAGCCCTCCAGAACACATACCAGCACTGCCTTCACATAAAAACACAAACCACACACCCACCTTTGTGGAGGATCTAAATAAAAATCTATCCAAACAGCAGAGACCTCCAAGGCAGAAATGCACTCAAACCACCACAACACAACACTAATCACGAGACACAGAACTCTCCTAAACAGTGTGCCACTCAACCAAAGCCCTTACGGCAAAACAGCATTCCCAGCACGCTAGTCATAGGTGACTCGATAGTGAGGCACACTGATGTCCCACTCACTAGGTTGAATAAGGAGAAATTAACAGTCAGCTGCCTGTCAGGTGCCAGGATTCACCACATAATGCACACACTCAGGTCTCTCAACAACAGGTACAAATATGACTCTGTCATTGTAGATGTGGGTGTGAATGGCCTGAGATGTAGCTCCCTGGACTACATGAAAAAAGACATGAAGGAGCTCTCGGATTATGTAGCCCAGGTGGGTATGACCCTACCCCTGAGCAGCATCCTGCCATCACCCAGAATGATACCACAGTACCAGCAGAAAATGATTGATTTCAACAATTGGCTAAGTTACTGGTGCAATTCTAAGGGGATCCAGTATCTGTCTGACTGGGATGACATGATTGACAGACCTTGATGCTTTGCCAAAGATGGCCTGCATCTGTCACCTTTGGGCTTCCCGATACTGGCCAAGGCTCTTGCCACCACTATAGTGACTCTTTTAGGCAGTGTGCCAAAGACCAAATTGCCACCGTAACAGCTACAAACAAATGCAATCTGAGGGTCATGCTGCTCAATGCTAGAAGTCTAAATCTCAAAATGCACTCACTCAAAGCATGCCTTAAAATGGAGAACATCGACATTTGTGCTGTAAAAGAGACCTGGTTCAAGGCAGCAGAAAGCACCCCTGCACTACCTGGCTATAACTCATTCCACACCTTTTGGCCCCAGAACTTGGACCGAAGCTCCAAAGGTGGTGGTGTTTCCATATTCGTAAAAGATGTGCACACTTCCAGACTGGTAGCCCAACATAACAAATCAGAGATTCTTCAGGTGCAGCTAACATTGGGTAAGATAGTGATTCAGGTCATAGCCTGTTATAGGTCCCCAACCATGTCCCAAGACTCACACCCCACATTTCTAAGCAACCTGGAGAATATTAGGGTCCAACCTAACACACTCATACTGGGTGACGTCAACTACCCCTCCATTAACTGGGAAAACTACTTATGTACCAATACGCTTGCCCGTTTCCTATAATTCATTAATTCCAATGCCCTGGACCAGTTTGTTCTTAACCCCAATAGTGGAAGCAACATCCTTGACCTGGCCATTACTAACATGGGCGACCGTTGCTCTACACCAATAGTCAACTCCTCCCTGATTAGATCCGCCCACAAACGAATCACCTTGGAAATCCACATCTCTCCCACCCCCTCGCAAAGGTAACCACCACAAAAACCTTCTCCAAAGCTAACTTTGGGCTCCTAAAAACATAGGTCGCTAACTTCACAGCACCCATACAAATGAGAATCGTTGCATGACCACCGAATCATACACCAATGCACTGTACACAAATGCATGGATCTCTCCATACCTAATAGAACCAAGATGTTCCCCACCAGAAAAAGAAGCCAAACTGGTGGTCCCCTGCAATAAAAAAAACTCTACAACAGAAGGTGGAAACTGATGCGGAATAAGGTGAACTCCCAAGACTGGAAAAAGTCCCCCTTATCAGCCTCAACAAAAAGTTAGGCGCCATCATCAAATCCTCTAAAGCTAGCTATGAAAACAGAATTTCAGCAGATAGGAAAGATAACCACAAGGCCTTCTATAGTTATGTAAAGAATCTCGACGGCAACACCCAGATTTGCTCTGAGCAACTACACAATGGTACCTCCTATACCAAGCCAACAGATATTGCCAGTATACTGGCCAACAGATTCTGTGCAACTTTACCCCTCTCTTCCCCACAAAGGACCAATCTCAATACCAGTAGATTGCCAGGCACCCAGAATTACTGCTGCACGAGGTAAAATAGCACTGCCCAAGGCCAAGAGTACAGCTTCTATGGGACCTGACAATATCCCTGGCTGTGTTCTACATGAACTACAGAGTGAACTTGCACCTCACCTGTGCCCTGTTCAAGCACAGTCTCACCTCAGGCATTGTCCGCACTACTATAGTCATCCCTCTCCACAAAGGATGAGCAACTTTCACCCCATTAGCCTCACAAGTCTGATATGCAAAGCTATGGAATGCATAATCATGGACCTAATAAACAAGGATATAGGGAATATCTAAACTCTGGATCCCACATAGTTTGGTTTTGTGAAGGGCAGATCATGCCTGCTCAACTTGGCCAACTTCTTTGAGTCAGTCACCAAAGGTGTGGATGAAGGCAAGGTGGTTCATACAGTGTACCTCGATCTGACCAAGGCCTTTGATACCATTCCTCATGCAGGAATCATAGAAAAACTTACTAAGCTAGGCATCAACCCCTATATCACAAGATGGGTTGCAAACTGGCTCACAGATGGAACCCACAGTGTGAAAGAAGCTGACTCCAAGTCAGACTGCTGACAAGTCACGAGTGGAGCTCCACAGGGATTGGTCCGGGGTCCTCTCCTGTTTGGTATCTACTTCTCAGAAGTCCAGGCCAACAAGAAGGAATGCTGGCTGAAAAATTTCACAGACAATTGCAAGTTGGGAGCTATTATTAACTCCCCAAGCAATGTTGACATCCTACAGAAAGGCCTCAATGAGACCAACGACTGGTGTCAGAACCATGGCCTTAAGCTCAATGCCAAAAAATGTGTTATTATCCCCTTTGGGAAAAACCCAGTTCCCATTAATTACCACATCAATGATAGTCCACTGAACACAGAAAACATTATAAGAGTTCTGGGAACACAGGTTGACAGCAACCTCTCTTTTGACCACCACATTGCCGATGTGGTCAGAAAGTCCTTCTATGTTACATATCGTATTACTAAGGGTTTTGCATCCAGGAAGAAAGAGGTCATTGTCTCCCTCTATTCTTCCCTCATTAGGCAAGTCATCGAGTACAATGCCCCGTTTGGCATGTACCTCACTAGACACCTGCAACAACTTGAGAGGCCGCAAAAGTACCTCAAAAAGGGGATCCTAGTCCTTAAACACTTGTCCTATATGGATGTGACACCCACGCCCTGGCCCAGCAATCAAGGCGCCTCAATCCTCACCACTAACACCAGAGTGGACGTCTCATATAAGAGGAAAGGATAACAAATACACACAGTAAAGTACAATTTCCCTTAAGTTCACACACAGATCACAGTCAGTCTGGGGCTGGTTGCTCCCTTGCTCTCCAGGTCCCCAATAAGACTCCCCACTGGCACAGCTATATGGTCCAGATCTCAGCCTAGCTGGCAAGCTAACCACCAGTGCCCTCTCTGTCCAACCAGTGTTTTGTGTCCCTGCTCAAGTAGCTGACAGACACACACACAAACACACACACTTTGAGATAAGTATTTATACAACTTCACAGACACTCCTGTGAAAGGCTGACACAGATTCTCCAGCTGTGCCCCTTTATCCAGACTATACGGTAGTAATCACTGCCACCACCAGCTCAATCACAATCATCTTGTCTTTTGCCTTGCTTATCTTTCGGCACTGCTCACAGGTCCTGCAGTACCCCATTACATCTCTGTTAATTCAGGCCAATAGAAGTTCTGCATAATATGCCTCTTTGTACGTTTTATGCCCATATGACCTGCAAAGGGAATATCATGGGCTATGGCTAGAAGTGCCAGATGGTAGGCTCTATGCACTACCAACTGCTGTACTCTTTCACCTTCCAGCCCTCCCTCAGGGGTCCACTCTCTGCATAGTAACCCTTTGTCCCAGTATACAGATTCCTGATTCCCTTGAGAATCATTTGCCTCCCTAGCTACCTGCCTCAGGCTTTCCAATGTAGGGTCTGAGAGCTGAGCCTGTCTCAACTCTCTCATTGTAACCCTTCCCAACTCCCCTTCCACAGGAAGTCTGGCATCCTCTGACAGTGGTGCCTCACTGTCAGCCTGGGTACTACTACTCACCTATACCTTTGCAGTCACTCTGTTCAAGGGACCATCAGTACCCACAAGCAGCTGTGGCTCACTTTCAATCTCACTGCTACAAATTAACTCCTTTCCTGAAGTAACCACCTCACCAGTCCTGGCTGTAAGTATGCAGTCTGTCTGGGTCTCCCCCAGGCTACAAGACCAACATGCTTGTCTCCAAGCCTGACTGCATGTAACTGCACAAGCACAGGGCACTGCACTATCAATATCATTTCCTATCAGGACATCTGCAGGTATATCCTCAAACACACCTACTTGCTGGCTTCCTTTTCTACCCCCCCAGTCATGGTGAACCCTAGCCAAAGGTGTTTGAATAGGATCCCTCCTAAAGCCCTGACTGGAGTAGACTGCCCAGGCAAGTAGTGCTCCTCTGTAACCATGGCAGGCTTTACAATGGTTATATCAGAGGCTGTGTCTCTCTTGGCAATGGCCATTTTGCCATTCACTACAATGGGATATAGCCTCTTGTGGTAGTTTGGTACACTTGTTGTCTCAAGACAACATACTATTGGCATTTTGTCTTTCCCATTTACTGGCTCCCTCACTTTTGGTTCCCCATCTTGCCTCCATGGAAACCTGTATGCCACATGGCCCTACTGGTTGCATTCAAAACATTTAACCATAGCTCCTGAATGTGTACCTAGACTAGCGGCTTCCGATGCTACTGACAGATTCTGTTGTGGCAGTCTGTGCTGCCCACCATGGGTTCCTTTAGACCCATGAGCAGTACTGGGAGTCCCCTTCCTGTGCAGGGCTGACCTGCTGGCCAGGTATAGGTCTCCTTTCTTCCTCAACTCATCTGAAGTAGCACATTGTCTATCAGCTAACCAGATCCTCATGTCCTCAGGCAAAGTGCTAAGGGATTGTTCCCTCACCAAAAGGTCTGCCAGCCCTTCAAAAGTGGTGACCTGAAATCCACTCACCCAGCTATGACAATAAGTGCTCAGTTCAGCAACATATTCACATACATTTTCGTCTGCCTTGCATCTATGCTCATGAAACGTTTTCCTGTATATTTCAGGTGTTAGCTTAAAACATTCTAAAATACTTTTTTTACAGCAGTATACTCAAAGCATGCAATGTCAGACATTTTAGCCAATGCATTTACAGCTTTCCCATGGTGCAAGGGGGACAGGAACTGTACCCAGAGCCATTGGTCAACACTACACTGTTTGCATACCCTCTCAAACATATGAATGAAACTATCAAAATTATCCCCGTCTTTAAACTGCGGAAGAAATTTACTGACCTTTTGTGCTTCTGGGGTCCAGTTACTCACTTCCTGATTACCTCCATGACTCTGGCAAAGAGTCAGCATTTCCCTCTCATGCCTCCTCTGATGCTCCTTTTCTTTGGCTTCTATCTCCAAACGCCTGGCCTACAACTCAAGTCTATTTAGCTCCAGCTGGATTTTTAAGTCCACTCCGGAAGGGTTGAGCTTTCCATTCTACAAAGATATTGTATTCCCACTGCCAGTCTGATCTTCCTTCGGAGAAAGGTTGAGCTGTCCTTTCTCTGAGGATATTGTACCTCCACTGCCAGTTTGATTGTCTTCCTGGATGCTGTTTTCTGATGCAGCTGTAACTAAGGCTGCAATCAGGTCTGCCTTAGTCAGGTTTCCATGCACCAGTCCCCTAGCCTGGCACATCTCCACCAGCTGGCTCCTTGTCAGCTTCCCATACTTCTCTGCTGACATGCTGTCTGCTCACCATGACTAACTAAGCTAACAAAAGAAATAAAACAATTGTAATCTGAACTCTAAGTATTCACTGCATGTCTGGTTTAGAGTAAAAAACATGTTTAGAGATCACTGTACATAAGCTACAGGATTCACTCTACCAACACCACTACACGCCAATTAGTATTTGACAACTGAATATATGGTGTGAACATCCACCGCAACCACAAATGTGAAGTGGATCTCACCACTGCAAACCACATGTGACACCCGTGCCCTGTCCAAGCAGTCAAGGTGCCTCAATCCTCACCACTAACACCAGAGAGGGCATCTCATTTAAAAAGAAAGTATAACAAATACACACAGTAATGTACAATTTCCCTTAAATGCACACAGAGATCACAGTCAGTCTAGAGCTGGTTGCTCCCTTGCTCTCCAGGTCCCCAATAAGACTCCACACTGGCACAGCTATACGGTCCAGATCTCAGCCTAGCTGGCAAGCTAACCTCCAGTACCCTCTCTGTTCAACCAGTGCTTCATGTCCCTGCCCAAGTAGCTGACACACGCACACTTTGAGATAAGTATTTATACAACTTCACAGATACTCCTGGGAAAGGCTGACAGATTCTCCAGCTGTGCCCCTTTACCCAGATTATACGGTAGTAATCACTGCCACCACCAGCTAATAATTATCAGCAATTATCCAGTTATTACTGTGCAATATTATTATCCAATAGTAGTGTAACTTAAGCCATCTTAAGGCTTTGGAAGGGCTTATTACAGGATCGCTTATAAGCTTGCAATGTACTCTACAAATTAACTATCTCTACATAAACCAGCCATAGTTAAGAGGTTTTAAAAACATTTAATAATAAATACTAAAAACACAAGACAATACTACTACACCACAGTGCTATTCAAGAGTTCAGAGATCACACAGAAACCTAAAATAAATCAGTAGTACAGTTCTGACATAACAGAAAAACACTTAGTCTAATCTTTATAGTCCTAGCTATTTCTACAAGAAAACACACTTCTAAGATAACTTACTTAAGACAACAGGCAGTGCTGAGGATGGATATCAAGACAAAAATGCTCAATAATCTCTGGTTCTCACTGTTTAAATTGCTATTGCAGTTCTGATAAAACATTACATCATTTTTTACACTTCCTGGAGTTCCCAGGCTACACATTAACTGCATTTACATTATTTTACACTTAGAGCAATAAAGGACAATCCATATGTAAATTCTGGTCATTAACTTTAGACTTAAAACAATAGGCAGGATGCTTACCCCAGACTCATCGACTCCAAATTCTAACTTCAAAGGAACAGACATAAAGTAATTTTAATTTCAAAGGACCGATAAGAAATGCTTGACTTAGTTTTCCTTACAGCCGTTGGCAATGTTGCCACATTGTTGAAACAGCATTTCTTTACATTTAAGACACAAGCCTATATTGTACATTTATATTTACAAATGCCAGAATTATGTGCCAAATTTTATTTGAGTAGGCTGGCAACCTTCACCCTTCTCTACCAGTCTTCACAATGGACAGACTCAAAAAACTCCAGCCATTCTCTGTCTCATATCGCCTACTTAGAGGAGATCTCTACTTGACTTATGAAGCCATGTCTGACCCAGCTCTGTTAGAAATGCTACATCTAAAGAAATCCCAATCCCTCTGCACCACATGCTCCAGAGACTTCAACGTCATTACCACAATCAACAGAACATGCTGGAGGGACAGGTTCATAACCCAGAGACTGCCCAAGTTATGGAATAGTCTTCCCATACATGTCAAACAGAGCACCTCACTGGCCCTCCTCAAGAGAATGGGAAATAAAAAATTCACCCCGGGGATCACTCCAGTGGCTCTACTAGACAGAGGCACTAGGAACTAAGGTCGGGTGGTATGATGCTAGGGTAATCCTATGGGCTAGGCTTGTAAAGGCTCCAGGGCCATTAGCATAGTACACACCTATGAACCTATAAGAGCTGGATCTGAGGATGCCTTGTATGCTAGACATAGATCAAATCTCAGTAACTTTTAGGAGCCTGAGTATAGAGTTAGGGCTTTAAGGTTAGCTGTATGTTTATACTGTGACAACCCTCTACCTTTGAGCCAGTAATCAGGGAGTCTCAATCCTCATCACTGGCACCCGAGGGAACATTCACTGGGAGGATAACAGGTACACACCCAGTATTTTCAGATCCAGCTCTCTACATCAAGTACAGTCAAGCACACTTTCCCTTAAGAGCACACGGGGAACACAGTCAGTCCGGGGCTGGTTTCTCCTTCTTTCTCCAGATCCTCAGTAAGACTCCCCGTTGGCACACCTATACAGTTGAGATCTCAACTGAGTGTCCAAGCCAAGACCTCCAGCACCCTCTCTGTCCAACTAGTGCTTTGTGTCCCTGCACAAGTAGCTGACACACACACACACACTCTTGGAGATTTGATTTACACACACACACACACACACAGGAAAGGCTGGCACATGCTTACTAGCTATGCCCCCTCTGCCCAGACTATAAATTAGTTACCACTGCTGCCATACACTCATGCCAGCTGCCTTAAGGCCCTTACAAGGGTACCCAATATATTATGTGAAATTAATATTAATACAACTGGTAGTTTGACCAAGAGCAAGGCTATTATGAGTGGCCCATACAGTGTCACCAAATAAATATGCAAATACTCTCAAAACTTAAATATCCCTACAAAGATCAGCCACAATGAAATGTTTAAATATATTTAATAATACATAATAAAAGAACAAGACAGTACAAAATATCGAGTCACAGTGACATCAGAGTTAAAAATCACAGGAAATATTTAAAATAACATTGAGGGGCAGATACAGACAAATAAAGAAAAATAATATCTAAACTAAGCTTCACTATATTTCTGACTGAATCTAAGAGAATTACTATTCCCTACTTACTTAATAGAGCAAGGCAGATGGTGTTGTGAATAGTCCTTTTTGTTGTCAAGCCCAATACAGAATACAGAATGCTCAGTCTCACTAAGAGACTTTTCAAAATAATATCTAATATATTACCTCTGGGATAGCTTGCAGAATGGTATCACTTCTCATCTGGCTTCTAGTTTCCATATAAACCCCCACTGCTGGAAGCTGGCAGGATTTAGCACCTATGTGTAAAAATACACATGCAAGGGTTTTTACTCAGATCTGTGGCAGGTGCTAGAAGTCATAAATCAATCTCATATCTACACACTTCCAGAGTAGTAATTAGTTCACCCCAAATACAATACACAAGGCTTCCTAGTACAGACTTTGTGCCACTGGTTGCATTGAAACCTGTCAGATAGCATATTTATGGCCTAGCCCATAAAGTGATTTAATTTCAGATATATTTTAAAGTTTAAATAGCAAAACTATATGGAAGACCGTTCAGGCAGTGCAATAAAATAAAGTGTGAAATCAGGTTGGCTTCCTCAAGAAAAGTAAACAAGATACCTGCACAGGAATATAAAGCCACAGTCCATAAAGCATCCAATAACACAGAAGTGTTCTATATGACATTGTAATGATTGTATATGTACCTTTGGAGTGTTTCTCCCTGGGTCTCCGCTAAAAATGGACAAGTATCCAGTCGGACTATCCCGGTAAACAAATGTAAAATAAAAATAAATTTGTAACACAAGCATCTTGTATAAATCAATTTAATATTCACAAATGACATATAATTATGTACAAAATTCCAGCTAGCTGTACTGGCAGTACCTCCTATTTTTACATATACCCTGGATTCTCCTGGTAAGGAACCTTTGCGGGCATTCCAACTGTTGCATATGTTTGGTCAGATGCAAGCCAAAGGGGGCATTATACTTGATGATTGGTCTGATAAGGGACAAATACAGTGGCACTATGACTTCCTTGGACCTCAATGCCATGCCCTTACTTATAAGTTGGGTGACATAGAATGATTTTTCTTACTTCCTTGGCCACATGTTGGTCAAAGACCAGATTACTGTCTACATATGTTCCAAGATCCCTGACTACTTGGTCAACTCATAGGGATGTCTTAGCAATGAAGTAGTTATCCTGGGTAGCAGTTTTCCCAAAATGTACTATAATTCATTCATTGGCATTGAATTTTATTACATGACTTTGGCACCAGTCATTTGTCTGTGTTAGATCCTCTTGTAAGATGCTTGTGTCATGGGGGGAATCTATGATAGCTCCCAATTTGCAGTCATCTGCAAACTTGGTCAGCCTAAGGTCCTTTAGCTTTTAACTCCAAGAAGTACATGCTAAATAGGAATGGCCCCAACATGGAGCCCTGAGATACCCCACTGGTGACTATCTTCTTATTGGACCATGTCTTTCCAATCCTGACTTCCTGGGTCCTGTTTGTGAGCCAGCTGGCAATCCAGTGAGTTATGTAGAGGATTTATGTCCAATTCAGTGAATTTGCCCACAATACCTGAGTGAGGTAGTCTATTGAATGCCTTACCTAGGTCCAGGTACACAGTATGAACTATTTTGCCATCATCCATTGCCTTGGTGACCTTCTCAAATAATTCTACCAGATTTATTAGGCATGATCTTCCCTTGACAAAGCCAAACTGGGTTGGGTCCAGTGGCCTATGTCATTGTTGATCATTGCCATGATAATTTGTTCCATAACTTTGTATATCAGACTAGTCAGATTAATAGGTCTGTAGTTTCCATGGCTGGTTGATGGTTCACCCTAATGAAGTAGGATAACCACTGTAGTCCTCCATTCTTGTTCTACAAAGGCAATTTTGAGGCTATGGTTGAAAAGTGACTCAAGTGGTCATGATAGGGCAAGTTAGAAAGCATTCTGGGAAATTGTTGGGACCCACTGAGGCTATGTTTTTGGTCTTAGCAGGTGCCACCAGGACCTGCTCCCTGTTGACAATTGGGGGGGGGGGTTATGGTAGCAGGGATTTCATGAATGGAAACGGGGGAATGGGCGGCAAAGTTTGAAATTAATTTGTTAGGCAGCAAATTCACTATCTTACTCTGTAAAGTGAAAATGGCACCACCAAACATTAGTCTGGCACACTGATAGGTTCATAGGGTCATAGGTTGGTACTAGGCTATCGGCCCTAGGGCCTATACAAGCCTAGCCATAACAATTCCTTGGCTATTTCTTCCCACACTATTTACTTCCCTGGACCCCTGTCTAGCAGGGTGACTGACATGATCCCCAGGGTGAATTTCCTTTCTCCCATCCAATCGTCAAGGTTCCTTTTGAAGAGGACCAAAGAGGTGCTCTGCTTGACATGTATGGGCAGTCTGTTCCAGAGTCTGGGGAGTTTCTGGGTCAGGAACCTATCCCTGCAGCATGTTTTGTTTATTGTGATGACAAGGTTTAGAACCCTGGTGCATGTGGCTCTGAGGAATTGAAATTTCTTTAAGTGTAGCATGCCCAACAGCTCTGGGTTTGACATGGCCTTGCATGTTAAGCAGAGATCACCTCTGAGTAGATGATATGCCACAGAGTATAGCTGGAGTTTTTTAAGGCTCTCAGTGTAGGGCATCTGCTTTAGGCCTGTGATTCTTTTAGTAAGGTATTCCTGCAGCCTTTCCAGTTGTTGCAGATGTCTTGAGAGGTACATACCAAATGGGGCATTGTATTCTATAATGGGTCTAATGAGGGATGAGTACAGTGGGACAATGACCTCCTTTATTCTGGATGAAAAGCCCTTAGTGATGAGGAGGGCCACATAGAAGGATTTCCTGACTGTTGTGGTGATGTGGTTATTGAAGGTCAGACCACTGTCCACCTGTGTCCCTAAGTCTCTTATCACACTTTTGGTGTTTAGTGTACTGCCACCTATGTGGTAATTCATAGGTACATGTTTTTTCCCAAAGGGGATAACTATACATTTCTTGGAATTGAACTTGAGCCCATGGCTCTGGCACCAAGCATCTGTTTCTCTAAGGCCTTTTTGTAGAGTATCCACATCATTTGGGGATTCAATAATGGCTCCCAGTTTTCAGTCATCTGCAAATATTGTTGGCCAGAGTCCCTTAGTGTTGGCCTGTACTTCAGAAAAGTAGATGCCAAACAAGAGCAGTCCCAGGACTGAACCCTGAACTACTCCACTTGTCACTTGTCTGGATTTGGAGTCGGCTACTTTTACTGTGTGGATTCTGTCAGTAAGCCAGTTGGCAACCCATCGAGTGACATAGGGATTAATGCCCAGCTTAGTAAGTCTATCTATGATTCCAGAATGGGGGATGGTGTCAAAGGCTTTGGAGAGGTCCAGATAGGCTGTGTGGACTGCCTTACCCTCATCCACAGCTCTGGAGACTGATTCAAAGAAGTCAATCAGGTTTAGGAGACAAGATTGGCCTTTCACGAACCCAAACTGGGTGGGGTTCAGTGTTTGAAGGTTGCCAATGTCTTTGTTTATAAGTTCCATGATAATACTTTCCATGGCCTTGCAGATCAGGCTCATCAGACTGATGGGGTAGTAGTTCCTGTGATCCAAGGTAGATCCCACCTTGTGGAGTGGGATAACTGTAGCTGTGCACCACTCAGTGGGCACAAAGCCTGAGGTGAGGCTATGATTAAACATGACAGTTAGATGAGGTGCCAGTTCATTTTGTAGTTCATGTAGTACACAGCCCGGGATGTCATCTGGTCCCATGGGTGCTGTATTCTTAGCTTTGGAGAGTGCGTTTTTTTACCTGTGTGGCCATTATTACTGGAATTTGGCAATCTTCCGGTATTGAGATAGGCCGTTTAGCGGGTGAGGGGGGGGTGATGTTGGCACTGAATTGATCTGCCAGGATATTGGAAATATCCTTGGGATCAGTATATTTAATGCCATTCTGTTGTAGCTCAGAGCAGATCTGAGCATTGCCATTTAGATTCCTGACATAATTATAGAATGCCTTGTGGTTGTCTTTGGAATCTTTGGCAGTTTTATTTTCGTAACTAGCTTTGGAGGATTTTATGAGGGATCTCAGCTTGTTACTGAGGTTGGTAAGGGAGTTTTTTGCATTTTGGGATTTTCCTATTTTCTGCAACAGTTTCTTCCTTTTGTTGTAAAGTTTGTTTATGGCAGGGGACCACCAGATTGGCTTCCTTTTTTTGGAGGAGAGCATCTTGGTTCTATTTGGAATGGCACAATTCATGCATGAGTGGATGTGCTCATGCAGTGCCTTAGTGTAGGATTCAGCAGTTGAACTTTCAGTTCCCATCTGCATGGGTGTTATGAAGTTTGTCACGTCTGACTTGAGTAGCATGAAGTTGGCTTTGGAGATTTTTTTTTATGGAAGTTTCCTTACTGGGGGGTGGGGGTGGGATGTGGATGTTGAGGATGATTAGCTTATGGTCAGACCTGACCAATGAGGGGGTGACCATAGGTGTGGGGCATCGATTTCCCATGTTGGTAATGACCAGATCTAGGATATTGGAGCCCCTGGGGGGATTATGGATTATTTGATACAGGGCATTGGAATTTATGAATTCCAAGAACCATTGGGCAAAGGTGTTGGTACATGAGTAGTTTTCCCAGTTAATGGTAGGGTAGTCAAAATCACCCAGTATTAGGGTGTTTGGTTGTATCTTAATATTTTCCAGCATGTTTAGAAAGGTGTAGTGAGAATCTTGGGGCATGGTGAGGAATCTGTAGCAAGCTACAATTTGGATTGCAGTCTTACCTAGTGTTAGTTGCACCTGGAGATTTCATATGCATTGTGTTGGGGAACTACCCTGGTGGTGTGAATATCCTTGGTGAATATGGACACTCCTCCACCTTTAGTGTTTCGGTCTTGGTTTGGTGGCTGAAAAGTGTGGTAAGAGTTGTAGCCTGGTATTACAGGGGTGCTCTCTGGAGCCTTGAACCAGGTTTCAGTTACTGCACAGATATCAATGTTCTCCATTTTAGGAGTGCCTCAAGAGAGTGCATTTTGAGGTTTAGACTTCAAGCATTGAGTAGCATTACCTTGAGAATTTGCATGCTTGTACCTGTTACGGTGGTGGTTTTGTCCTTTGAACTTTGCTTAAAAAAGGAACTATAGGGGTGGCAAGAGCCTTAGCCAGTAACCTGAATCCCAGGAGCGGCAGGTGCAGACCATCTCTGGCAAAGCATCGTGGTCTGTTGATTATGTTGTCCCAGGCAGATAGATACTGGATCCCCTTTGGATGACACCAGAAGCTTAGCCAATTGTTGACGTCAATCATTTTGTCCTTATATAGTGGTATCATTCTGGGCGAAGGCAGGATGTTACTCAGGGCTAGGGTCATACCTGCCTGGGCCACATGATCCATGAGCTCCTCCATGTCTCTTTTCATGTAGTCCAGGGAGGTATGTCTCAAGTCATTCAGTCCAACATGGACAATGACGGAGTCATATTTGTACTTGTTGTGGATTGACTTCAGTGCATGCGTTATGTGGTGGATCCTGGCACCCGACAGGCAGCTGACTGTAATTTTCCCCTTGTTCAGCCTGGTGAGTGGGACATCAGTGCGCCTGACTTTAGAGTCACCTATGACTAAATTGTTAGGTACATTGTCTTGCCTTAGGGGCTGTTGCTGGGTGGCACACTGGTATTGTGAGCTATGTGACACTTTGGTTGTGATTGGTGTTTGTCTGCATTTCAGCTTCAGAGGTCCTTGTTGCTTGGGCAGGTTACAGTTAAGGGCCTCCACATATATGTATTTAATGTTGCTATGTGTGGGGGTGGTGTGGGTTTAGAAGGTCTATGTGTTGCTTGAGGTGTAGTGCGGGTGTTAACCTTCTCATCTTGACTGTCTAGCACAATCTTGGGTGGAGAGAGCTTTACTTCCAGTTTGGCTATGTAAGTGCATCTCTCGCAGGTTGTAGTGTTGTGTGGTAGGAGGAGAGGGTTGTCTGTGTCATTGAGGCAATTGCTGCATTGCCCCAGTATACCCAGATTCACTAGTTGGACAGGAGAAATCACCGGAAGCTGACTCTTGGACATGCCTGGTTTGGTGCTTTTTTTATGTGCTGCCTTTGAGTTTTTGGACATAACTGTAGAACACCTTGTGGTCTTTAGCCTGTGTGATATCTTGACCTCTTAATTGGCCTTGTTGGATTTAATTAGTCCTCTTAATTTCCTGTTTAGTTTAATTGGAGAGCCCATATCATTATGGGAGTTGCTCTTTCTAATTTTAGCCACGACTTTTTGGCTTCTGTTATATACCCTATTAAGTTTAGTATTCCAATAGTAAATACTGCACCTATGATCCCTACTTATTTTAGGCAGATATCTTCTCAGTGTTTCTGCTAGCCAGACACTACAAAAATGAGTTTCTCTGGCATCACTTTGCAGAAAATATGCAGACTACAACATTTAAGCAACTCTGTTTTGGGCTTTCTTCTACCATGCAAACACCAGTGGTCAGCATAGAGTACACCAAGCACTTGAAAAATAATTATCACATGAATACTTTATTCAGACCGGTTTCAGCTAACCAGCCTTCTTCAGTGAACAAGCATTTCACAAAAATTACATGATGTAACAATATATACACTCCCCCAACCAATGACAGACATGGTCCAACCCAAAAATTACAAGTACATTGAATATAAATGAGACAATCATTGTAAGTCAGAAATATATATCTATAATACATATGAATGTAAAAATAACAAAATATATATAAATAATTTTATATATATCCAAGTAGATAAACATACTCCATGTATATACAAAATATAATAAATATGTATATAGAATATATAAAAATATATAAAACAAAAAGACATTGATCTGTGGTATCTTTCATAAGTGGTCATTGAGTCCTGGAGAAAATAATGCTCCTAAATTAATAATCCAATACTTTTCTTTATGACTAAGAGTAGTGTGCCAACCTTGCTGGTTACTCCTATCACCAATGATTCTATCTATTACCATGAAGCTAAATTCAGCATTAGGATGTTTGATAGTATGTCTATATAGGGCATTTGTCTCCCTTTTGTTTCGGACATCACTTCTATGTTCTTTTTTTTTTCAAAACAGGTTTATTGTTTTAACATATAAGAGAAATATCATAACAATTTTATACAAGTAATTAAAAATAGGTATTATTATAATATTCAAAAAAACAACTAAAGTATTTACAAAGACATCCACTACAATCAGATCAATTAATTAAACTAAAATACCATGTTATTGAAATTAAAATTTTTTTAGCAAATTTTGTAAATTATCCCATACAATATAATAAGATGTTTTTCTATTTGTTCTTGTCCTAATTGTGTTTATTTCCATATGGCACACTATATTCATAATATTTTTAAATTCATTGAACGAAGGAGGTGTATCTGAAATCCAATTTCTAGTTATTATTTTCCTAGACTCTGCTAGAATAGACCATAACAAGGGAAGCTTAACCTTTTTAACACTTTGAGGTACAGGTGTGTTGAATAATATAAGAGATTTAGAAATAATGAAATTATCTGTAAAAAGAGCCTGCAAAAATTCATTAATTGACTTCCAGTATTCTTTCAATTTTATACAGTCATAAAACATATAAGCCCAGTCAGCATTAATTTCTACATTACATCTCTTACATAAATTATCTTTATTATTTATTTTATTCATCATCAAAGGTGTATAAAAAGATCTATGTAAAAATTTCCATGTATAAAGTCTCCAGACAATGGAAGACGTAGTTCTATAAGCAGATTCCAATATATATTGTTTATCTTGTTGATTTGGTGGGTCCCCATTAATAGAAGTGAAATAATTCCAGTATGAATCTACACTGTAAAAAGTTTCTTGTCTGATAATTTTATGTATGTATGAAAGTTTACCTTTATCAGAAACTTTATGTTGTAAATTTAATATCAAGTAATCAATCAGTGTTGGAATAGATTCTTTAACTGTTATAGACATTAGATCTATTTTATTAATGAGATATTGTCTAAAGGTCTGAGCCTCTAACCAGCAAGTTTCTCTTAAATCAAATTCTTGTTTTAAGAAATCTAGATTTTTAACTTTATTATCAGATATCAACTGATACCAGTACTTTAGATCATTATCTATAGTTAAATGAGTTCCTTCAGAAGTAGATGACAAAAGCATACCCTGGGTATACATTATAGGGAATACAATAAAATTCCATTCCCTATACTTAGGGTGCATGAATATAAAGTTACGATAACTAATAATAATATTTAATGGGTAACAAACCATATGTTTAGGTGTAATAGGTGAAGTACAAAATTCCTTTAGTAACCATAACATGGAGTTATTTACAATCATATTTTTATGTGTTAAGGAGATTTTCATGAAGTGCATACTAATTAGCTCCCAATAATCTTTCCATTTTGTGACATATGACTGATCTATTAATAAAGTAATAACTTTTACAATAGAAGAGATAGTATATAAATTAAAGTCTGGAAAAGAAATACCCCCTTGAGACCAGCTATTGGTATGTTTCTTTAATGTAATCCTAGGTCTATTAGGTGCCCATAGGAAATTTAACATTAGTGTATTCAGTTTCTTGATAATTATTTTTGTAGGTGGAAGTATTATTGATTGTATTAAGTATAAAATCTTGGGGAATATTATCATTTTAATAATTGTAAGTCTCTCCTCCATAGTAAAAAACATATTATTCCAGGTATTAAAAAGATTTTGTATATTAAGAAAACAGGTATTATAATTATTATATATAATAGATTTAATATCTTTAGATAGTATTATACCTAAATAAGTTATCTGACCTGAATTGGGTACATATTTAGTAAAATCACTATTGAGAATATTTTTTCGTGTATATATAGGTAGTATTTTAGTTTTTTCTTCATTGAATATTAAACCAGAAATACTTTTAAAATTCATCATTTTATCAAATAGAGACTGCATAGAAGAATTAGATCCTGCTGATGTAATTAGAACATCATCTGCAAAAAGTTGAATTTTGGATGTTGTATTTTCATCTATTTCAAAACCCTCTATGTCAGTACTGTTTCTGATCAAATTAGCCCAAGGCTCCATTACTAAAGTAAATAATAGTGGAGAAAGTGGACATCCTTGTTTTGTACCTTTAAGAATGGGTATTTTTTGTGAAACATATGTTCCTACCTTGATATAAGCCAATGTTCCTTTGTATAAATGCTCAATTAGATTTACAAATGCATCTGAGATGTTTGTGCACTTCATTAAGGTAAAC